>NC_143515.1:37574076-37754076 GCF_031878675.1 Megascapheus bottae
AAAAACAAGGCAAATGGATGAATGGATAAAGAAGTGTTGTGTACCTATTTGAAAAAAAATCATTATTGAGACTTAACAGCTATCTTGCAAATTGCCATAACATTGAGTTACTTGGAGAGAATTATGCTGAATGAAGTAAGCCAGACAAAGGGGATACATTGTAGGATGTCACTCAATTGAAAAACCTACCAAAAAAAGAAGGTAAAATATTCACAGATAGAGAATAAAGGGAACAAATACCGATAAGATATCTAGAAAGAAAAGAAAATGCAATTGTTACGCAAAGGCTGGAATCCCAGGATTTCCCACCAGGGTTGAATTCGCCTGGTTCACAGTAGGAATTGACCAGATGGCACACCTTCCACTAATTTTCTTCCCTTTCACAATTCCCCACTTTCCTGAGATCACTACAGAACCAACTGCATGCATTCTCATACTTGGTCTGGGTTTTGCTTCTAGAGAAACCAAGCCATGACTTTAGATGTATGTCCTTGAATGCGTCAGGATAAATGTGTATAAAATAAAACCAAGCATATGAAGGCAATCACCCCTGGGAAGGATGTTAAGAGAAGACTCTTCCCTGAGGACCATCATTTAAGGGTAAAAAGATACAGCATCAGGAGGAGCAGGAGTCGCTGGGTGTTAGTGGAAGAACCAGAGACCAGAGAAGGGAATTCCTCAACACTGAAAGAGATGTTAAACATGCTTAACTGTTTATGGAAAAACATGCTGGCTAAGTTTGTAAGTAAAAGAATGAAGTTGTTTAAGATTTCCAAGAGAGCATGCTGAAAGGATGTTGCAAGTAGTGTGATAAAATTGGTCAGGCTCTTGGTAGTTTAGGTCATAGAAAAAGGAAGAATGCCCTACTTGGTATTCAGGGCAATTTGCTATTTGGGAGTAGGAGAAGAGATTGACTTCTCCAGTTTTTATCTTGACAAAAATATTCCCCAAACTAAATTTTTTTCTATTAGAATATTTGCTATCATTTTGCATAACAAATTGTATAGACATAGAATTTGAGAATAAGATCTTTCCTGTTGAATATTAAGTTAAGCTCTCATCCTGTTTTCTTTAGAGTGAATTGGGATAGATGCCTATAATCAAAGGACCACAAAGAATAAAAATAAATACTCTAGTTATTGTCAAGGATTTCATATTCTGTGTGTAAGTAATTTTCATGTAGATCATTTTGAAAAGTATTAATTTCAGCAATTCACTAAAAGCTGAAACTATGAAGGGTTTTTGGTTTATCTAAACTAAGACTTGGCCTATTCAAATGTAGTAAATTATGAACATAATTGACTTTCAAATGTCTAGCACGTATTGGAACTAAAATTGCAGTGAAGGGGAAATAAATACCTCTTAGTTCCAGATTTTCTTAATTATTCAAGTCACATTCATTCTCATGTTGCTTTCTATTACACAGATTTAGTTCTGTGTTGAGCAAAAATAATTGTAGGGCTCCATGGACTTGCATGTCATGGGGCTAAGGTTTAGTATGATTAATCACAGCCTAGACGAAGTATCCTTGAACCAAATGCAAGTATCCTGGCAGAATATTCAAAATTAAAAGTTTGAATCTATAGAATGATATAGATCAATATATAATGTATATGTATATTGATACAAATTTATAGAGATCTCTATCATCTATCTATACCTAGCTATCTATCTACATACCTATCACTTTATATAGATCTGTGTAAATCTATTTGTATTATATAGAGAAATCTATATAAGCTATATATACAACTATATAGATAGATATATTTCTATATGCATATATCTGTATATAATAGATATATCTATCATCTATATATCTATAATAGATGGATACACACATATGAACACACAAATATGAACTATATTTGAAATCTTACATTCAACATAGCAATCTACCTCAAAAATAGATTTTTAGGGCCAAGAGGGTAGCCTAGTGGTAGAGTGTTTACCTAGCAGACATGAAGCCCTGAGTTCAATTCCTGGGTACCACATACACAGAAAAAGCAGGGAGTAGCACCATGGCTCAAGTGGAAGAGCACTAGCCTTGAGGAAAAAATGTCAAGGACAGTACATAGGCCTTGAGTTCAAGCCCAGGGACTGGCAAAAAAATAGATTTCCCTATGGTATTTCAAACAATTTTAGAGCTCCATAAAATCAAATAACTGAACATTGTCATAACTGAATTTTATAAATAACCCAATTATAAAAATATTATTTTTCTCTCGTGCTATGTGTGTATGCATGTGTTTGTGTATGTAACAGAGTAAAGGGAAAGGAGAAAGAGAGACAGACAGACAGAGATGGAGAAAGAGTGGCAGAGAGAAATACAAGGAAAAGGAGAGAGACAGAGACAGTGATAGAGACTGTTTAAAACACCGTTGTCCTAGCAAGTGACGTCAAATACATATTTGCTCCTGCTAAGCATCTGCCTCACCCCACAAGATTATGAAAACAGAAAGGGAAAGATATATGGGAAGGAAATAAGACTTATTTAAACCATATGAATGTGCTGAAATAAAATGAACCAAGCTTCTATGGCTGAGTTTAATCTTTTGTTTCACTCGTTCACAAAGGAAATCTGACCCCAAATGGTTTCTATTGCAGAATATGATGATGCCAATTCCTCCCCCTGGTTCCTTCCACATTTGCTGTAGAGAGTGCTGTGGCATGATAATGGATGATGGAATTTACCTCCACAGGCTGGAGGGGAGTCAGGACTAATAATTTAAAACTCTCAATGATAACCATACTAACTGCATATTCAAAACAATTGCAACTCAAGTACATCTGCCTGTTGTCATAGGGCTTAGAAATCACTCTGGGATGATAATTCATTACATTATTGAAAATGATTTTCAAATTACAGGTTTGAACTGAATTCTAGACTTAACATTTTGCCCTATCCTTCCTAATATCTAAAAACAGTCCTTCAAAAGTTTGAGAGGAGTCAAGAAAATGAAATCTTGGATCATATTCAGAGTTCCCAGTAATTAGCAAAATTTGTGGAAATGTGACTAAATTTTAGGGATAGGAAGATGTGAACTCAAGCTTTAGTAAATAAAGAAGAGTGGTCACTACATATTTTGAGGAGTTTTATCATATGGAATGAGCCATCAGTGCCTTTTGCAAAGTGCTGACTACTATGAAAATAATATTTATCCAACTTCAGGCATTAAGGATTACTCTCATAATGTTTTCTTATACTAATTTCTTACAATTATGTCATACCCAGTTTTTCCTCACATAAACTTATGCTTCACTTAAATAACTATGTACAAGACATTTCATGTTGTGACTATAAATTGAGAAAAAAACACATCCAACAACTATAAGTAGGTAATTGAGAAAAAGAAAATCGATTTTAGTAATTGTGGCTAGATACTCTTCCTACTGAGGGTGCGTCGTAAAGATGGACATTTGGAGAGGTCGAGAGCCTTTTAGCACATACATGTATTAAACTAATGTTTTCTCCTTGAGAAATCATATGGGATGAAAGGCACTTAGAAGATTAATATCTTTGTATTATTTAATGCAGAAAGCAATCTTACCGGTGATAAACCTCCATCACTTTAGAAACACTATTGAAACATTACCTTGCCAAGACATCTATTGACACTATTTTATTCATATTTTACCACTTTTTAATGCGATTTTAAAATGTGATTGTTCCCAGTCTTTAACACATCAGTGACAGTTGATTTTAATTAAATGATGTGTTTAAAATGTATTTGAATCACCAGCAACTGTATAGATACATTCATAGTTTAGCTACACGTCCTTAATGAATTGCTACTCATCCTTTCTCAGTTTGAACTGTTTTGTTATTTTATTTTCTTACTTTTTAAAATGATTACCTTTAGGTAGTTGTACAACAGAGTTATTATTTAACCAAGTGGTTTATGACTACCATATATCTTGAAGTTTAGTTATTTTGGCAATTCTATGGGCAATGTTAAGGTTTAATAAACTGTGTATAATAGTTGCATGGACACTTTCTTATTTTCTAAAATCTCTTTTCTGTAGGATGTTCACTGTATAGTTGTGTCTTTGTTTTCCATAGCTTTGAGAATGTTCCCAATAAAATATTAAGGAGAGGATTTATGAAGACCAAAGAAAATGACAATGAAGGCAAAAATCCTAAGACTTTGAATTTGCTCATAAGTTATTGATGAAAAGGCATTGTGATATATTGTGACCAACTAATCATATGACTAATATGACATCTCTATGGAATGATACTCTTCAATACTTTTCAACCAATAATAGTAACTTTTCCAATAGAAACTAATGATTTTAATGGAAAATCACAGAAACTCCCTGTGACAAGAGAAACACAGATATACAGATTGATCCCAATGGAAACATCTTGAGACATGGGACTATTTCCATTTCTAGATTGACACATAAGCTGTAATAAAGCTTTTACTTTTATTCAGTATCACCAATGACACTGGCAATGTAATTTGAGTTGTTTGTTGAAGAAGACAATGACAGTAAGATATTGTTCTTGGATTTTAAGTTTTAGATCATAACCCCCTCTTGAGATTCTCAGAATAAGAAAAGAATCTTTGAATATAGAGACTCAGAATATGAAAAAAATTCAATCGCACAGTAATTTGTTGTTGTTGTTGGTTGTTGTGATGGAACTCAGGGCTTGGGCACAGTCCCTGAGTCTCTTTGTGCTCAAGGCTAGTGTTCTACCACTTGAGCGACAGTGCCACTTCTGGTTTTTGAGTGGTGAATTAGAGATGAATCTCACAGAGACTTCTGCACTGGATGGCTTTGAACCTTGACCTTCAGATCTCAGCCTCATGAGGAGCTAGAATTATAGGAGTGAGCCATCAGTGCCTGGCTCACAGCAGGTCTTTAACCAATAAAATCTTGATTTTTTTTTTGCAAAAGCATAAACACAAAAACACTGTGGAAAATATTTAAATTCTTGTGCTAGATAATTTTATTTAGGTAGTGATGCAGGCCAGAAAGCCTCTTTTAAAATTCCTTTCATATTTTCCCCAATTCAATGATTAATTACAATTGCTATGTTTAAAAAATAATACAGTGCTCAGATCTAAGATTCATTATCTGAATCAATGATTACACATGCTCTCTGGACAGCATATCCTTTCTACTTCTGTGAGATGTATGATAGTTGACCTCCAGTGTAAAATGACCCATTGTCCACCTGGCACTTGGATTGCCTCACGTCTTGAATTTTAAAGTTCCACAGATTAGCTTACCCCACAGAAACACTGGAATGTCTGAACTTCAGCTGACATCCTTAGGGATAAACTGTTTCAGGACGGAATGAACATGATCATCTCACAACACATTGAATGTGTCTTCTCCAAAGCAGACATTATCCTTGAGAGGATAATGTTACTGGTTGTGGTGGTGGTTGTTGTTTATGTCAATACCCGGGCTTGAACTTAGGGCCTTATTCTCTCACTCAGCTTTCTTGATCATAGCTGGTGCTGTGCCACCTGAGCCATGTCTCCACTCCCAGAAATCCTATTGTCAATTCAGAAAGTTCAAATTATACAATCCATCTAAACAGGTTAAATTTATATCTCTGAATTATTTTTTACTCAGACCAGTCTAGACTGACATGCACAAATAAATTGATTTTTGTAAACAAGCACAACATAGCTTCCCATGTGCAGTACTTGATGTTATTGATAGCCTTTCAAATTTGCATGCTTGCTATGTGTTCCTGAATTGTCTACAATGAATGGTGATTGTGGCCAAACACATAGAACATATAAAGTGATGAAGTGTTATTATAGAATTCTAGAGAATTACAATTGAAATAATAATAATGGCTGATTCATATCTCTGAACCTTATCAGCTACCATTTATTAAGTTTCTACTGTATGCCAGATGCCACTGGCAAAGATACAGGGTAGATACATTTCATATGCACACAAAAATCACAGAGATATTGGCAGGGACTTGGGGAATACAGAACAAACAAAACACACATTTCTGTAAGAATTAGAACACACTTTTTTCCCACAGAGGACACTTTATTTCTTTCTTGCAATCACCCAAAAAAGGCACCTGTCTGGTCTTCCATGTCCGCATGTACTTGATATTCGTATTGAATAAGGGTTTGCTTTTCCTGGAAAAGGAAGGCAAATATTGATCATGAGAGAATTCACAATAAAATATACATTTTAAACAATTGTCAGTAGGTAAATCTTGAACAAGAATGTAATGGAGGATACTCTTACATTCTCTCTACAAGATGATGGTTTAAAGTCAGACAATTATCCCTCATTCTTGGTTGTAGGTTGCATCTTACATTAAAGAACTTCAAGAACAACACTGCTTTGGGACTCATTCCAGAAAATCTGGTCATATTGGCCTGTCATGGTCCAAAGGAATCAGTATTTTTAAATAGTCCCCCAGTTGATTTTTTTTTTAATTTCATTAATTATAAAGAGATTTACAATAACCTGAATTTACCTTTGCTACTTTGTCTGGGGCCACAGAAAAACTCATATTTTCTATTTTATTCTTTCTCCTTGAAACAGTTGATCATAACCTGTTAGTGTAATAGGCACTGCCATTATGTTGGGACATGTTTCCTTATCTAGTTTTTAAGAGATACTTTTCTCTCCTTCCCTCTTTTGTTCCTTCCCTCCCTCCCTCCCTCCCTCCCTCACTCCCTTCCTCTCTTCCTTCCTCTTTTCCTTTCTTTTTTATTTTCTGTTGGTTAGGAAATGAATATTTTTATTTTTATCACATACACAATTTGCCTTCACTTAATGTCTAGATCACATTTCCTTCTTACTCCTCCATTTTCTCTCTTTACCCCTCTTCCCTCTACTTAAGAGACTCTTTACACCTATCTTATTTTCACTATATGTTTTACACAAAAAAATTTAAGACTTAAAATATAAAATAATAAAAACTGTTCTTAATAGGAGAGCTGGCAGTGCTATTCTCGGATATGTATTTTCAATCTCTTTCATATGCTAATAAATTCATTAATACTTGATTTATAAACTTAAAATGCTGCAGACATCAATGCTTTCCCTAAAATATTTATCATGAGAGAATTCTATATTTATAGATAATTTTTAAAAATTGCTATTTTAAATGAATGTGTGATATTCCCATGAATGTGTAATAATGTCTTTAAAAAAGCTTCAGTGCCATTTTTTTTTGCCAGTCCTGGGACTTGAGCTCAGGGCCTGAGCACTGTCCTTGGGCTTTCTCAAGAGTAGAGCTCTACCTCTTGAGCAACAGCGCCACTTCTGGGTTTTTTTGTCTATGTATGTGGTACCAAGGAATCAAACCCTGGTCTTTGTGCATGCTTGAGCAAGCACTCTACCACTAGGACAAACTCACAGCCCCCATTTTTTTTACTTGAAAAAGTACACACTTGGGTACTGGCAAAAGTGGAAGAGTGCTTGCCTAGAAAGTGCAAAACCCCATTGTCACAGAGAGAAAGGAAAACAAAACAAAACAAGAAAGAAACAAAACAAAAGAGAGGGAGAGAGAGGGGGGAGAAGAAGCAAAGAAGAAAGGAAAGAAGAAAAGATGGATAGAAGGAAAGAGACTCACAGTTGAACCTTGTCTCTTACTGCTAACTTAGACTCTTGAGACTTAAATTACTTACAATGAATTCAGTATTTCACAAGTTTAGTTATCTTCCATATCATTTCATGCCTTCATTTTTTAAGGCTTAGGGGTGAAACACCTCTTTCTGCTTCCTTTTCCTTCTTGTTCATCCTTTGACCACCAGTAGTGAAAGTGGTCCGTTCTACTATGTGCCTTTCTCTAGCTCTCTCCACTCCAGGAAAGCAAAGATTAGTTCCTGTCTGATCTTGGGCCGTGTGCTTCTTCATATATAGGTAAGAATAAAATTTATATGCTAATAGTAAAATTTATGTGCTAATATTGCTGAGTTTTACTGCAATCATATCATGTAAGTTATGGGATGTCCTCATGCACAGATTGTAGACCCCCAAACAATAGGACACTATGCAAATCTCCATCATTTACTTATATCATGTCTTCAGGCAATAAATTAACTCTGTTTACTCAGCTAAAATAATGGATAGTCATTATACACAATTTGCCACATTATTATAAGGAGTTAGCAAAATAGAAATTGTAAGATACAGTGCAATGACTGATACAAAGTGTTCAATGAACACGAGATTTCCGATGGTGACAAGGATGAGAAAGATGGTGATGACAGTGATGATGTGATCAAGATAAAGAAGATGAAAAGGAAAAAAGAAGATGCTGGACATGACATTAATGATGAGAATGACAATTATTTCAATGGCAATCATACTGTGATATTGTCCCCAGAACCATTTCTTGAAAGATTAATAAAAAGGAAAAATGGTTGTTTCTTTGAATTACATAAGTAGAACTACAAAATGAAACAATACAGATTTTTTTATTGTTTTAAATTATACCACTTTATATCTGTATTTTTTGCTTATTTATTAGTAAAATATATTTCTTTTTTTTTCCAGAGCTGAGGACCAAACTCAGGGCTTGCACTTGCTGGGCAAGGGCTCTTCCATCGAGCTAAATCCCCATCCCCAGTAAAATATATTTCTAACAATTACTTTTCTAACAATCATGGTTAAGCTTAGAAACAGTTGTGTGTGTGATAATTTGTATTACCTCCAAATCTAGATTGAGATTCTAGTTGTATTACCACAGAATGTAATAGAGGACACAATGTGACTGTTTAGATAGAGAATCTTTAAAGAGGTAGTTAAGGATAAATGACGTTTTAGGGTAAAACCTCATATAATACCTCCGGTATATTTAAAAATAGTAGAGATTAAGAGACAGATACATATAGAACAAAGATTCGGTCAAGATCTAAAAGAAACCAGGGAGGGGAAGCTTAGATGAAACTAATCTTGCACTTCTGGAATTGTGAAAGAAATTTCTTTTGTTGAAACTGGTTTTTGTCATAGAACTAATACTAGCAATATTTCACTTAAATTGAAATATTTGCTTCCTTTAACAATATTTTTCTTATTTATGCTTTTACTGTCTACTTTGGTCCTTCTTGCAAATATTTGTATGCTGAAAAGTTTATTCTAATGTTTTTATTGTAAGTTTACCTTTTTTTCTCATCTGAAGATGCATGCAAAGTATTTGAAATATGTGCATGAGTAGATTCTATTTCTATATGGGCTTTTCTAAGAATTTTTTTTCTAACTGTATGGTGATTTACTGTGTCTGAATACTTAGTAAATGCTACCTTTTTGAGTGGCTGCATAGAAGAGAACCACTCCGAACAGCTGAATTGTAGTTATACAAGAATGAAATCGGGTAGGGAAGGGGGGAAAACAAGATGAGGGGCGGGGGTGGGGGAGGGAAATGGGGACCAAGACATGAGAAATGGTATCAATATACCTTCTATCTGGCAAATACAATGTAACCCTTCTATTAATTACAATAAAAATATATGGGAAAAAAAAGTCAACCAGATTTTTTTGTTGTTGTTTCCAGAGTTTTACAAATCACAAAATTGAAGGTGGCTATTTGGCTAAAATTCCATTCAATGAATAGCCTCCAAATAATAAGCCAGATTTATTGCTCATTTAATTATTAAGATAAAAAATAAAAAGCCACTGATTCTCTTTTCTCATTAAAAACAAAATCTTCCAGGAGATTAGAACAACATATAGGTGTGACAGTGACTACCCAGAATTCAGGGCATGGAGAATATCTATTCATGCTTTTTTTGCTACCAAATATAAGAGGTGATTGCTTGAACCAGGAAACAAACTGTATAGCCCTTATAAGATAATGTCTCTGCCTGAACGATTTTCAGTGACTCTGAATGGGAGGGGATGTATTCATTACATGTTCATGCTTATGGTTTGTCCCCTTAGAATCAGCAAATAGATGTAAACTTCAAATGAACATAAATATTTCATGCTTAAGGTGTTTACCAAGAAACATGTTTGGAAGGCTAAGGCAATTATACCAGATGTTATCTCAAGAGCCAGTATTGCCTCTTTTTCAAGGTTTTGGGAAATAGAACCAGATATTTCTAGACAAATCCTTATCTGCCAGATTTAAAATGGAAGGGGAAATTGGGAAACATTATTGGAATCATAAGAATGTTAATAGAAGAAGAAATATATTGAGGGGTAGTTGGTCCCATACTATTTCTAGTGAAGAGATCTACTTCCCTATTAAGAAAATTTATTTTTCTTCTCCTGATTCCCAATCCTAAGATAATTATTGTTAATTTATTTTATGATTTAAGAGTGTATCCAAGTCAAAGCTAATATCCCATTTTATCTCTAGTTTCTTATCAATATCATGCATCCTTCCCCATTAGTTTTATTTTTATCATACTGGCCTCACTGGTAGCGTGTAACTTCTATGTTATCAGGATTTAACATGCTGCTCAACTTCTTTATCAAGGCAAAGCTGGCTGAGTTCTGGGATGCTATCACTGCCCTGTTCACAAGATGCTTTTCCTATAGTGTAAATTAAGTCACCAAATTCATTCGCAGTCATTTCCTGGAGGAGAGCAGCTCTTCAACTGTGGAAGACCAAAGTTGGTACTGCCTTAACAATTACAGAGCAACCACAGCACAGACCAAACTATCCTTTCAAATAGAAGCCTGTACTTAAAGGACTTACACCGAAACTTCATAGCTAGTTGTGTCTGTTTAAGTGATGAACCAGGACATAGAGGCTCCCGTTCAGTAGAACTCCATAATGTATTTTAATTCCAACCACATGTTAATTTATCTAATTCCATGCACGAATAGTTATTATTTATCAAATCCATAGAGATTTAGATGATTAGTTCATATGAATTATTTGTTTCTTCCAGGAATTCCGTGGAGATCCTACTGAACTCGGCTACAGCATGTGTGCAAGAGCTTTGGATGATTTCAATTTAGTCAACAGGAAGGTGAAGATGGGCATCCATTTCTTTCAAGTGCGCAGCTCTTCCACCATCCATCTTTGTCCATGTGTGGTTTCTCAGGACCAGGCATTAATGATAACTGTCCAAATAATAGTCTGTAGGTGAGAGGGCAAGTAAAATATGTAAAAGACTTCAAATCAAACCGGATGATAAAGTAGCCCATTTTGTCATTTTAACTGCTGGTCTAGAATGGCTGTGGTAGGATCAGGGGTCATTGGAGATGAGAAGAATAAAGATACACATCTCCAAGTAGTTTACTCTTGTTAAAAGTGGGGAAAAAGATGATAATAGCATTACCAAACAAGCACAGGAGAAGCAATTTTCTTAATTATAGTGCTGAGCCAGCAGTGCACATAGTGCTCTTGCTATTGGCACAAAAGCTTTTACTTTCCAATAATATTAACCCTTGTTGGAACCGTATGTCTTAATTAAGATAAGTCCCGGGAGTGTTGCCAATGTCAGCAGTGTCATATCTTCATTGGTATTTAGAAACCATTTGCAAAAGAAGAGAGTGAAGGTCCTAGCACAGGGTCCAAAGTGAGTTATTTTATCTGAGGAACTGTTTTCTACTGAATCTAAGGGAAAATTTCGAATACATTGCTTTATTAACTTGGATATTTAATATTACATTAGAAAAATCCTTGACAGTGTTGGGAGGAGATTGGATCTTCTGGGGAAGTATAAAAGATGGTCACATAAAAATACATTATTTGGTTTTAATATGGGCCACTCGTCAGTTCAAGCTATAATAAAAGTATCATAGACTTGGTAAATAACAGAACTTCTCAGAAAATCCAAGAGGAACCGGATAAACATTTGGTGTCTGGTAAGCACTGGCTTCCTGGCTTGAGATGGACATTTTTTGGTTGTATCCTCAAGTGGCCTAGAGATACCACTTGGTTCCTGTATCTTCTCATAGAGGTACCAGTTACACTCATGAAGGGTCTATATTTATGACTCATGACCAACCCAAAGCTCCACTTGTAGCTATTATCATACTTAACATGAATTTTTTAAAGGGACACCCAAAGTGATGAGCATATTGAATTATAATATCTTATTATGTGTAGTAGAGTAAGACCTCTGACTCTGGGGATTCTGCTACATCCACAGATTCAACCAACGACACACTGAAAAAATTTCTTGCCTTTGGAAATCCTGGCTTTCTAGACTTGTGCCATACTTCTGAGACATGCCTCCATTCCCAGTTTTTGTTAGTAATATTTACACAGGAACTCACCACTGTGACTAGCTGTAGAGACAGAATTTCATGGCTATTTTGCTGGGCTGCCCTAGCACTGTGATCCTCTCAATATCAGCTGCCCACATAGTATAGAATGACAGGTACTCTATCACTATGTCCAGCTATGAATTGGGAAGAACTCCCCTGAGCTTTTCTCTCTAGATTAGCTTTGAGCTATAATTCTCTCAATCAGCTTCTCAGGTATCTAGGATTATGGGTATATAGCATTGGTGCCTGACTTCAAAATGCTAAAAAAAAATTGCTTTTGCATTAAAAAATGCTTCTGTATTCTTTCTTTTTCCCCCAGTCCTGGGCTTGAGCTCAGGGCCTGAGCACTGTCCTTGGACTTTCTCAAGGCTAGAGCTCTACCACTTGAGCCTCAGCACCACTTCTGGCTTTTTTCTATGTATGTGCTACCAAGGAATTGAACCCGGGTCTTCATGCATGCTAGGCAAGCACTCTACCACTAGGCCAAACTCCCGGCCCGCTTCTGTATTCTTTTTGTCATGATTCCCTAAACAATTTGGTATAACAATTATTTACACAATATTTACATTGGGTATTAAGAGTTACAAATAATCTAGAGATGATTTCAAGCATACAGAGGATACATATAGATTATATGAACACACTGAGCATATTTACATGCTCGCTCATACATTTATAGGTTTGGGTATCTGCAAGAGGTCATGACACCAATTCTTCTGGATACTGAGGGATAACTGAATATAAAAATGGGAGAACAATTGGTTTAATAATAATTACATAATGTAAGAATCATTGGAATCTCATTTTATCATCAAACAAATCCTAAATCAAGAGAATTAAAAAAATCAAATTCTTACATTTCTGTACTATTGCAGAGGTCTAAGAAGGAGCCATTGGAGTTCACAGGAGAAAAATCATAGTTAATAAATGCTTACATGAAAGTTCAATATTGAAAGAGGTCTAAAATACACAGTATGAGTCTACAGCATATTTGTATTGATTTCATTAGGTGAAAACGTGAAATGTGATCTCCCTGAGACAACTCAGACCTCAGTGAAATAACAGGCATCTTGAGAACCAAATAACAGATAGCGCTGAATGTTATTTGATGAATTATGAATTTGCACTCCTATGTTGGGAAACTGTGCCATTACGTAGCTGCACCATCACATCTTTGTGGAAAGTGTCTAAGACCTTGTGTCACTTGGCTCTGGTTGGCAAGGTGGGGGGTAAAATTCTATCGTGATCTAATTTGAGATAGTAGGCTCATTCTACTTATGTGTATATTTTGGTTTCTTTCACTCTCTATTGCCTTATGTAGATTGTTTTCTGCGTTTACAATATTGTTTAGTTCAAGCACAGTTTTTAAGCACTTATTTATGGTGTTTTACCCTTCACACACAAAAGATGAACAACAGCAAAAATAAAGTCTTATTCCCCACTGGAAAAACACAGGGAAACTTAAATCCTTGGGCCCAGTCATATTATTGGAATCCAGAGTCGGAGGACATAATTATCATGGGAAGGAATGGGGTATAAGGTCATAAGTTAAAATTTTTAAATCATCTATTCATTTATTCAATAAATAGACACAGAAATCATATTCTTTTACATATTTGGGGAAAAAGACTTCTTCACGTTTAAAATAAACAGGATCCCAAATATTCCTAGAATTTTTAAGGTTGGAAAGCAAGGAAATAGAGATGGTAGTAAGCCAAATTGTGGATAACAGTTCCCAGTTAATCAATGTACAGAAAATCTGTTTTTGAGTTACTCCTAAGCTTGTTAGAAACAAATCTCTTCCTCTACAAAGTGAAATTGAACTGCCTCATCTTTGCTATCCACTGAAACTGTATTTGTTGCTTGGAGGATGAATTGGACTTGGTGGCAGTTTGACTTCCTGTCCAAAGTATACTAATTCTCCATTCTGCTGAACTAATTGTGTTGACATGTGTCTAGTACTTCATGCAGCTGCAAGGATAGCCACAATTAGAACAATAATCACAAAACCTGACAGAAACTTGTCCTGTGTGTAGTTGCTTTTCTTTTCCAAAATGCCGTGGATGAATTATGAATTTGAGTTCCTCAGACTGAATACCACTGACTGGACCTGACTCTAGCCAAGGGACTCAATGTCTCAAACACTTTTGTTTTCTGTTACAAAAGCACTTGGAGGGTGAGGGATGTAATTCAATGGTTCAACATCTGCCTAGCAAATGCAAGGTCTTAGTTTCATTCCTCATATCACAAGAAAGAACTTATTTGTGCTTTGTTATGAATCAAGAGAATGAAAATCCTCTGCTCTGACTCTCTGTCAGGTACTTGTGGGTTTGCCATGTCACTACAGTTTTGTCATTCTTTGTGTTTGAGTTCATCTTTTTAGGCTGGATCTCAGAAAATATCTTTCAGTTCAGACTTTCTCTTTGCAGAAAGCAGATACTTCATTTTGGAGACAGTGAAACAAAGAACACACTGCCTTAACGGATGGTACCTCAATGAGCATTTGTTGAATAGAGTCCATGCTCTTAGTTGTGTGGGGTGCAGTGGGAGAGCAGGCACCATCTCTAGAATGAGGTAGAGATGAAATTAGCATGATGGGATTTAGCTCAGGGGTAGATTGTTTACCCAGCATATTCATGACTGTGGGTCCTCACCAGAAGAAAAAATAAAGGGATATTAAATAAATATCCATTTCATATTCTTTCTTGTAGTTCTAGTCTGAAGAACTTGATTGGATCTCTCCCAGTCCCAGATTGTCTCCTTTCCAAATGCGTTCTATTACTGGGACTTTCCTAGAATATACACAATAAGATGAAAAGAGGCAATAGAAAGAGTTCACAAAAGCGGGGGAAGTGAACTTCTTCAATTAGGATTATCCAGCTAGTTTCAGAGTTGGGGGTGGGGCATCTGTATTTAAACTGAGATCTCATTTCTAGTTTTTCACAGCTATACCAACTCAACCTCTCTGATATAAAGTGATTTCCAGGAAACTGTAATTTCTCATGCTCTGTGTTAGCTTTTTATGGAGGTTGTAAAAAAATACCACAAATTGTCTTAAAACCAAACTATGTTATCTCACAAGTTTTGAGGAGGCCAAAAATCAAGTTTCTAGCAGAACCAGACTCTCATAAAGGTTCTCCATACAATCTTTCCTTCTTTTGGCTTTCTGGGATTTTTTTTTTTTTTTGCTGGAGAGGGGGCATTAGACCATTTCCTTTCTTGTACCCCATCCACCTCTGCCTTAGCTGTCATGTGATTTTCTTCTGCGTGTCTAAATTCACATAATCTTCTTTCTTCTAAGGATGCCAGTCCAAGTAGATTAACGTTGCAACTGGCTCTAGTACTAATTTGACTGGATCTCCCTCCTCTTTTTGTGGGTCATGGGGCTTGACCTCAGCCTGGACACTGTCCCTGAGCACTTTAGCTCTAGGCTACCACCCTTCCCTGGGACCTGGGCATTGTCCCTGAGCTCTTCAGTTCAAGGCTACTGCCCTAACTTTGAGCCAAGCCCCACTTCCCATTTTCTAGAGGTTAATTAGAGATAAGCGATAAGGCCTTTTGTGCCCACGCTGGCTTTGAACTTTGATCCTTCTCAGCCTCCCGAGTAGCTAGGATTACGGATGTGAGCCACCACACCTGGCTTGGGTCTCCCTCCTTTATTCCCCCTGCTTCCATCTGACATTCGCCTTGAGCTGCCTTAATGGGAGAGGTTGTCAAAGCTAGGAGAGAATACCAGGTGTGGGCATTGCTATCTTCAGCTTCTCTCTTCCCAAAACAGCTTATAATCTCCAGGTAGAAAACCAAAATATGACCTATCCTCTCCTAAAGTCTTAGCCCATGACTCTCTGTTCTTCACATAATGTAAGGTTTGCTGTCCTGGCCTGGATGGCCATTATCCATTGCTGACCAGGCAGAGAGCATCACAGTAGCTAATGGAAACTTTCTCCACTGCATACACGGTGCAGGTCTCTAATTTGTTTAGCTAAACTGCATTAGTCATACTGAAAGTTTTATTATCAGAGTCAAATACAGGAAGCTGGAGTGGACATGCTGTATTTTAAAAAATTAAAGCATTAAAAAAATAAGCTTGGCATATTGATTAACTAATTTTCTAAACAAGGCTCATTCCTTTTAATCCTCAGCATTACTGTAAATTCTATTTCCTCCTATTGTCATACTATTCAAAATGAGATTAAAGTAACACACACACACACACACACACACACACACACACACACTGAAAATACACACATATTTTATTTTAGGTTTTGCTTTAAGATCCCCTTTGCTAAGGTATTACAGAATCACAGAAGAGAAACATGATTCTGGGTTACTATAGAAACTACTCACTGTAAAATTAGAAGAGTGAACCATAATGATTTTCATGAGTTGACACTAAATCTCTGTCTTTGGATGTACAATATTTCTAAGTGCTCTGAAGCAAGCAACTACGGGCAGTTATTGTCTCATTTGTGTGGCGTTCACTTCCACTGAGCTGCTTTTTATTTCAGACAGCCATTTGAAGGACTAGGTCCTCAAATGCACTTTCTGCTTGGTTACCACTTGTTGCTTTTTAGAAGAACTGGAAAGCAAGACCTCTACACAAGGATTCACTCAAGGCTAGTGGTTAAGTTATATTACCATTGTGTGAGATTTATTGATGGTGGATGACAGTGTCTTAGCAGAGATCATTTCTTCATCACGGCACATGATATTTCATAGAGATGATCACTTCCATAAAGCTCTGACCATGAAGTAAGTCCACTTGAAACCTTCCTTCCAGATGAGACTCTTTGGGTCGTGGGGTCATGTTAAAGATTCCTTACACTTGTTTTCAAAGCCTAGCATGAAGTTCATGAGCGGTTCTTGATGCTCCGCTGCAAGTAAACAATCTCTTTTTTTAGCCTCCATTTGAAAACCAAAGTCCGTATTCTTAGTTGTGAATGAAACTATTCTGACCATTAAGGTGTTGTGAAACTCCTAATTAATTAGAATTTCTCACATTGCAGTTAACAGAAGGAAAGCATAATTTGAAACTCCTCAGATAAACTGTCTCATAGGTCCATGTCTTAGGTTCAGTGCATTCAGTGTACACTAAACAGGAAGGAATTACGTTGGATGAAAAATGGTGGGAATGTTTCGTATTGTCTTTGAACTAGCATAATTAAAGTAGGAAATTGATCATTTACATTTGCTTCAGGAATTTACTTGGGATGAGCAATTTATTTAGTAGATTCAATATTAGCAAGTTAATGTTTTAATGACATTTGCAAATGGATTGGACAATGTAACACTATCTCTTTCTCCTTGCAAAAGTGGAAAAATAAAATAAACCTAAAATAAATATCCTAGGCATGGCTCTCACATCACCCAAATGACCCACTTCTGTGTTTGGAGCCAATCGAAATGACTGCACCCATCTCTGGCACCACCTTCCCACACTGGAACTGTGTCCCCTGCAAGATGTCTTCATGATAAATGAGGTAATGTTTAGGAAGCACTTAGAGTTCCTTGGGCAAGACACTCTATAATTACAAAGTGTAGCCCTCATTATGAAATGGAAGCTACTTTCCCTGTTTTTCACTGTCTCTGTCATTTCCATACCATCCCTTCCTAATGTCTTCCATGGCAAAGTGAAATCAGCTTCTAAAAAATAAGGGCAGTGGGAAAGGGGAGGGGGGATTGAGAGCTTAATAATTTTAAGTCACAGTGCATTGCACATGCCCAGAAAAGCCTAGATCACTTCCAAATTCAAGGACTAATAAAAATTGGAAGCACTCCAGTAATTTTAAATTGCTTTGCACGTTGAGGAGTGATTTAAAATCATTGAAGTGATTCAATTTTTTTATATATGCACTTCAATTTAGAAGTGAGTCAGACAGACAGCATCATCACATAGGATAGAAGTCCAAGACATTGAATTAATGTTTAAAAAGTTAGGAATTAGATGCAAACATAACTGGGAGAACTAAGATCAAACAATCACCAGAGTGGATCGGGCCATTAAGTTGAAGGACCATGGCAAATTTCTGGACATATATTTCTGAGATCTGTGTTCATCTGTGCATGAAAATCTCTTATTTCTGATCTACCAGTATTTACAGTCTTTTTTGCTAATTAATAAAGGCACTATATGTACACTTTAATATTTTTCTGGTTTAGTTTTTAAATTTTGCTGTTTCTATCTGGTCATTTAATTTTCATGAGTAAGAAATAGAACATGAGTTTCATATGCAATTTATATGATTTATATAACTCAAAAGTTTTCAGAGCCATATGAAAAAGAACAAGAAAAAATATGAGCTTAATTTTACTGGTGTAATTTATTTAATTTAATATGCACAAATGATTATCATTTCCATTTTTAATTAGTAAACAAAATTATTGAGCTATTTCACACTTATTTTTTCTTTTTACATTAGTCTTTAAAGTATGGAATATGATATACCTCCACCACATCTCAATTTCGAGTCACCTGACATACACTACTCAATTAACCCTCATGGCTAGTGTCTAACATGGAGTACTGCTGTATTCTCAAAGCACTGGGAGCATTAGAACTCTAGTTTCTACCTTGAAACCCCATGGATTAACAGGGATTGTATTTTTCATGGCTCTTCTCATTTTACTTTGTGACTCTCATAGTCAACATTGCAGGTATATTAACATGAAAAGCAAAACAAAGTGAAACTAAACAGCCCTGTGATCATTCTTCAGGGCTCATGAGATTTGACAGCCCACATTCTACCTTAGCTGCACGTAGGATTGAAATGCAGACCTGACATATGGAGTTTCAGGAAGGCCTACAGCTGAGTTTCAGCATCTATGCATTTATGCATAAAATTCGAATATGGTACTGGGAAAAGACTTTTTTATTATCTATGACAAAAAGAGGAAAGTAAAAACACAAGAATAATTTTTGGTGAGCACATTGAGCAAGAGTTTATTCACAGCTACTAAAAAGAAAAGAAGCACGGTTTTCTCAATAAATATACTGGCGGGTGATTGGATCAGAGCTCAAGTCTGCTGGCAAAGGCATTCTATGCTCTGGGGACAGATTTTTCAGAGCCTCCCGGGCCAGAGCATGAGGATATGAGTAAATGTAAAAAAGATGGCACCACACAGTGGATGCATTGTCGGGAAAGCAAATGATTTTACATGACTCTAAACCAAGAAAGGATGCATAAGGCCACAGATGACAGTTTGATGGATAGAGATGGATGGCTAAAGAGAAACCCGCACTTAAAATTCTTCCTTTGAACATTCCTCCACTGAAGTATTTCAGAGAACCACATTGCATTTGCTTCCCTTTTCTGAACTTTTAATCATTTATTTGCTTAATTCTAAAAGCTGTGTTATGTTCTTTGTTTTGAAAGTAGGGAGAAGAGACTAACAGACAGACAGACACACAGAGAGAATGACCTTTTATTCTCTCTGCCCAGAGGAAATCAATATTCTAGTCTCTCTTTTATGAATTTTATAGTGTTTAGATGATACACTACACCTACCTAATTCTAAACAGTCTTGTGATTCCTTTCCTATATCATGGAAAACTTTTCAGACCACAACTAACTTTAACATCCCAGAGGTACTTTTTCACTTATAATTGATGCCTCAATAAGGGAAATATTTATTATATAAATCAGGATACTTTCTTTTTCCTTGCTTAAAATAGATTAAAGAACTAAGAAAAACAGATTACAAAAGAATTAATAAATCAAAATATAAAATCTTGTGTGAGAATTTTTAAATTATATTGCTACTTTACCTTAACAACAACAACAAAAAGTTTCATTTTCCTTCTAATTGGTTTGGTAGAATGCAAACTCAGATCCTCATAACACTTTTGATTCGTAGTTTGTTGTTTATATCCTCATTGTGCAGTTTTGTTTGCAGAGATTGATGATTTGTTGTTAAACGACGTGCTAGGCGCTTTCCAGCAGCAATCTGCCTGTAGTACCGATTGGGCCACTATAGACAGACAAAAATGGGAAAAGATTCTTTGGAAAGAGCTGCCTAACATCGAAATTTATTGTTGCTTTAATTTCAGTAGACAGACTACTGGGAAAATATTTGGGGAAGAGAGGTCCGATGAAAGTCCATTGTCATTGTCTTCACTTCTGTTGCCTGGTAAACTAATCACTTTTAAAATTTGTCATAATCAAATTATTACAACTTTAACTTATTATTGGGAAACGTTTCCCAAACACCATTTGTTTTGGATTTCATTATTTTATCCTCACAATAACTCTTGGAGGAAAACATCAGCATTAGAGCTTTTGGGGTGTTAATGAGTCTGCATCTTCAATATGTTCATATTATATCAAAATTAAATAGACTCGGGATTTAAACTTCAGGATACATTCTTTTTGGATATTTATTTATGTGTCTATTTATTTATTATTTACTTAAATAATTCTTAATCATGTTAGGCAAAAAAAAAGCAAAATGACTCATATCCCAAGCTATTTTTTGCTCTAGTTATTTTGCACTGAGGGTCGTGTGTTAAGCCTCCAATGATATGGATATTTATCTCCTATTAATACTTCCTACCTACCTAGGATGGCAGGCATGTGCCACCACCTGACTGAGATCAGGTCTTGTGAACTATTTCATTCCCTCCTCCCAGTCTCCTTAAATCACAAATCTTTGGATCTCAGTACCCCAAGGAGGATATAGGATTACATGCGTGAGCCCCTGTAACCAGAACAAGAATTGCCTGTCAACTACTACACTACATAGATTCAAATGCAGACTTGTGTTTTTGTAAAGTTTCTAGATCATCTTAGATGTAGAACTCTTTCCTTCCTGTTCATATCCTTTCTAGACCTGATACCTTGTTGTTTCCATACCTTTAATTCTTTTTTATACATGCCTAGGTATGAGGGCAAATGTCTATTCTTTCTGGCATTTCTTGTGTCTCACAAATCCATACACTTACAGATGCTCATGAAATATTACTGAGTAAATTATGTGAATTTTTAAAAAGGGAGCCTTTTTCAACATTATTCATCTAAAATTTGGAGTGTTTCCAGAGCACATGATCTTGTTCTGAGGAGCACAATTAAAAGCCATAACCTAAAGAAGAGGAACTGAATCACTCAGTTCTGAGAACTTTGGGGTACTAACAAGACAGTTAGGTTAGTGGGGATTGTATTTGGCCTGTAATACAGCACAAAGTTTCAGTCAGCACTCATTAACAATTACTAACAGTTGTAAACCAACAGCTTATTTCTTTAGCAAGCCTAAATTGATGTGAAATAACTTAGTTCAAGGTCATGTGCAACTTCCTGGTTTCAATTGTCCTACTTTGATTTCTTTTCCAAAAAGCAACTCAGTGAAGAGGCCTGTTGCTCACGGCTGTATTCAGCAACTCAAGGGGGAAAATATACTCACTACTGAAATCCACTCCATTAAGGAGAACAATGATTTCTCTTCAGGCAGTTAAAATAAAATGTTCAAAAATGAAATAACAGGGAAATCATTTCATCATTTTTTTTATAGAGAAGAACAGTTGTGGGAAACACCAAATGTTCCAATGTAGACTCAATGATGATAACATGTTTTCCTCACACAACATTAAACTGCAATCCCAGTGTTTGACAAACTCAAAGCTGTTGGCATCACACCACTTTTGAAGGAATGGCACTCATTTTAATCATATCCCTATTTCTCATACGTACATACAATCACATTGCCGTTTTGAACACATTGCCTTAATTGTATGCTTGTTTGTAGAGTTTGGTATTGCTACCTATCCTGAATATCTTCCTTTTGTGCAAAAGCCTTGCTGTCCCTATATGATAGCGATGTAGAAAAAAAAATCTAAATAAGAAAACAATTACTAAGGAGTATGATTAGAATCTTTGTACATTTATTTAAGTATAATCACATTGTATGTATATATATACATCTTATATGTATTTACATGCATGTATGCACATATGCATGTGTTCAGCATACTTTGCACTTGTGCAAATATTCTAAGTCGTTTCCCCATGCAGAATTTCTGCCTATCTCTGAAGATATCCTTCTCATGTCTAACAACTACTATTTCCGGAAGTATAGTTAAACTGCTTTCCAAGTAATTTTGACAAGAATCCATTTTTTTTCTCATGGAGTGCCAGTATGTCTGTAATAAAAACCATTGGCTTTCATAGTGACCTGAAATATTTTTCTAACACTTTGTCACTGAGATGTTCCACAATAACAATAATGAAATTTAAGGCTTGGTGTGGTTCAAAGTGAAGTCTGTACAGGCATTTGGATGTACTAGGTAATAGAAGAGGTCAGCAGGTACCATATATCCAAACAACAACATTCAGGAAAAGAATGACAGGTGACATTCCTCAGTCATGAAGTTGCATCAAGATGGTGTTCTGAAAACTGCAGTTCAATGGAGGATTACAGTGAGCACAAAGACCTTGGTTAGATGTCTAGTTCAAAGTGAAGCATCATGGAGTTGAAGGATTAGGCTGCGTTCTGAATGAGATATGCTGGAACAATGGGAAAGCAAAATCCAAGAAGGAATGTAATGGCGACACCAACAGTGGACAAATATTGTCCTATTACTGCTGTTCAGGATGCATAGATAATTCAGAGACAGTGTGATTAGATTAGTTTATCCACCTAAGAAGGTATTGCTTTTGTCAGTATTTTTTTTGCCATAATTAATCATTAAAGAAGGTCAGGGTGAAGCTTTGAGAAACCCTAGACCAGACATGGAATTTTTCAGAAATATTTCAGGGTATATGATTACAAGGGATGGGAAGCATAGAAAGGAGGAAAAGCAAGAGTACGTGCTTATTTCAATGCTGCCCCATCCTACTTCACTTGAAGAAAGAGCTTTACCCTTAAGACTCTTTAGAGGACCTCTGTTTACAAGGAGTATTTGGACTTACATGTTGAAATGTATTTCAGTAATACTTCACTGTCAACAAAGATCATCCTGGGTCTTTGCTTTGAGGCAATAATATTTTGTTGTAGGAGAACTCAAGACAAGTCATCACTATTGTTATGACTACACAGAAGTGATTTCAGTGAACCTTTTTGGTAGCTGTGGGTATCCCAGTTATTATTAAAATTAAGTGACAAGGAAACAAGCAATCGTGAATGAATCACAGATGCAAAGGAAGGTCTACCTACTGAAAAATATTCAGGAAGACCTGATTATCTTTCAAATGTGCTGAGTCCCAGGAGATCTAATGATCATAAAAGACCCAACAAATTAGTGGATATCTGGATTTCTATGGCATGGTGATACGTTGCAAAGTTAACAAAGTCAATTTTTTCCAATGTATTGTATTTGAAAAGTATTGGTCCATTTATCTCAGAATGTGTTGGTAGTATGAAGCTACATTGTCAAATGGACCAGCATGTACGTACTATACAGTGAACCTATCACTACCTATGAAGAACTAAAACCTTACTCAAGCATCTCTGGAAGAAGATGAGGTGTGCATCACAAGATGCACATATCACCTCTGACATATCAGTTTACTCTCTTGGTACTGGTTTAGAGGTTCTGAGTCATGCAAAGAGGTTTTCTAGTCTTCAAGTGCTGTATTACCAACCTATTGCACAATGACTGCAAGAGGAATAACTTCTAGAGGTCTACCATACAACACTGTGTGTATGACTTAATTACACAGCACTGTATACTTACATTTCTAGTAAAAACAATAGAACCCATGTTAAGTTTAATTTTACAAATAATAATAAATAATGAAAGTGAGAATATGATATGAATAACCCTCATGGTATTCCAGGAAACAAAGCAAAGACATTGGGGAAGTGGTAATGAATATTTTTGACAAAAGAAGCAATCCTTTTGTTAACAGATAATAACATATTTTATTGACTGAGCTGAAAGTTGGCAGATGAGATAGAAAAATGTCACATGTCGGGTTAAGCAGAAAGTAGAAAGGAAAGAAAAAACATTTCATGATAACTCAATATAACATCATTCAGAAATAATATAAGAACATGATCAGCCTTCTCTTACTAGATTTTTGTGAGATGTAGAAACACAGCTGGATAGCCAGTGGGAGATTGGCAGTGAATCTACTTTTGGAATTCCCATGTTCCTGTATGAGAAGCTAGAAACACAGGTTCTTTCCAGGAACACCTCAGTAAATGAAGTTACATGGACTTCTGCTTGCATGGACTTATTATCTCATTTCTCTTGTGCATAGAAACTTTTCTCCAATGGTGTTGCTTCTGTCCAACATCCATGCTTACATCTGCCCATGCTCCAGGATCATCAAGTTAAAGAACTTTTGTTAGATACAATGAACATGAAACACATTTCCATTATTCCCTCTTATGTCATTAAATACTGCTGTATATTTTTGTCATTTTCAAACTCTCTAAAGATTTGATGATATATTTTCTTCATTTATATCATATTACTGAAGAATTGCCTCTTAAATACAACTGTAATTATTGACTTCTGTAATAGCTGAGCGAAAGAAAAAGGTCCTTCATGAGATCAAGCTCCAGTAATGGCACAAAATAAAAACAAAAACAATAACAACAGTAATAAATAAGACCCTATACAATTGGTTATCCACATGGGGTCATTTACCATGTCAGAGTTTTTGATGCAAGACTATTTATATGCAAGATTATTATGGCTCATTATAATTCAAATAAGCCTTCTAGTCATGAAGATCTAAAATTTTACAATATAAATAAGCTAAGTTTTTTTATATATTAACTGACACTCTGCTCTATGTTATATATATATTTACTAGCAAAATTATTATTTATTTATTTATTTTTATTGTAATTAATAAAAGGGTTACATGATATTTGCCAGATAGAAGGTGCATTAATTCACATACATTGATACCCTTTCACATGTCTTGGTACCCATTAGCCTCCCCCCCACACCTCCCACCAGTCTTGGTTTTCCCCCCTTCCCTATCAAATTTCAAATAACCAAATACAAATAAATTCAATATATCAGATAACAAAGTGAGATACTGTAACAATATGAGATAACCAAGGGACAGCAAAGGAGATGAGAGACAACATAGTACCTTAAGGACAACAATCATTTGTTATATGGCTTTTGTTTCACTATCCTGGAGGTCCTTTCAATTAGCTTCACATTATATGGCCTTATGTATCAAGGTTTTGCTCTATTGCAAATCTCTGCTAGTAGAGCCCAAGGTTTCTACTGATTATGACGAATGAGGGAAACCATTGAGCCTAAGTTCCTTTGAGTCTGGCTTACTTCACTTAATATGATTTTTTCTAAGTCTTTCCATTTCCTAACAAATGGGGCGATGTCATTCTTTCTGACAGCAGCATAGAATTCCATTGTGTACAAATACCACAACTTGTTGATCCACTCATCAACTGAGGGACATCTAGGTTGGTTCCATATCTTTGCTATGGTGAATAGTGCTGCAATGAACATTGTTGTGCTAGTGGGTTTAGTATGCCCTTGTTTCTGGATGGTTGGGTAAATGCCAAGTAGTGGAATTGCTGGGTCATAGGGGAGTTCTATGTCTAGCCTTTTGAGGCACTGCCATACTGCTTTCCATAGTGGTTGAATGAGTTTGCACTCTCACCAACAGTGTAGTAGTGATCCCTCCTGGCCACATCCCCTCCAGCATCTGTTGTTATTAGTTTTCCTGATCCTGGCCATTCTAACTGGAGTGAGGTGGAATCTTAGAGTTGTTTTGATTAGCATTTCTTTTATGACCAGAGATGTTGAGCATTTCTTCATGTGTCTATAGGCCATTTTTGTTTCTTCTTCAGAGAAGACTCTCTTTAAGTCTTTGGCCCATTTTTAATGGGATGGTTGTTACTTTGGAGATTAGTTTTGGAGTGATTCAATTTTTTGAGTTGTTGATATATTTTAGATATGAGGCTAGCAAAATTATTTTGATATATATTCAGATAAATTGACAAGTGAAGAAGGCTTTGCAAATTATGTGTAATTATTACAACTGCCATGAACAATAAAAACTGTCTACCTCTAACCAATTTTGACAAATGTCTTTAGGTAGTGATAGATGTTTCTAAATGTTTAAGCCTCCAAAATAATCTGTTATTCAAAGATCACAAAGTTTCAAATATGTTTATCAGACAGATGAGAATATCAAAATAAAGACTACCTTTTTCTGTGATTTGTCAGCAGAAATCCATGTCACAATTGTATTTCAACTTTCTCCTCCCCCCAAAAAAATCTGGATTATGATATGCCACTTTTAAACACTTGAGAGTGGAACTACATTCCTTTCCCCATCTGTGAGTCTGTTTTCTTTTTAAAAGTAGTCGCAAACAATTCTTTTCAAATAAGAAAGATATGCTTTAAACTTGCATTAATTGATAGTACTGTTATATTATTTACTAACATTTCCTATTTTTGTGGCTGTTGAAGAATCTTATCAAATTCATAAATTTATGCTTAGGGTCTTGTCATAACTGAGCAAAGTGTTTATTTGCAAATGGACATTTTTTTGTGGGTGGCATGAATCATTACATGCTAATTCTATATAAGCCAAAGCTTTTGACATTTTTAGTGAACCTAATGCTGATTCTCCTTCCTTCCTTTCTTCCTTCCTTCCTTCCTTCCTTCCTTCCTTCCTTCCTTCCTTCCTTTCTTTCTTTCTTTCTTTCTTTCTTTCTTTCTTTCTTTCTTTCTTTCTTTCTTTCTTTCTTTCTTTCTTTCTCTCTTTCTCCCTTCCTTCCTTGCTTGACTGACTGTCCTTCCTTCCTTCCTTCCTTCCTTCCTTCCTTCCTTCCTTCCTTCCTTCCTTCCTTCCTTCCTTCCTTCCTTCCTTCCTTCCTTCCTCCCTTATCTTTGGGCCAAAGATAGAACTGTGATTCTGCCTATGACATTCCTGGAAGAAATCGGCAGACATTACAGAAGCAATGAGTAACTGTCTTTGCAAATTAGGTTAGGAAATGCACATCCCATTTCAAAAAGAAACAGTCAATTTGGGTGAGTAAGATGATTGTGCAAAATATTAGCTTAAAGCTTTTTTTTCAGAATGTTTGATTTATATACCAAACCAAAGAATAGCATAATATTAGTTGGGTCAGTAGAATCAAAGATAGTGGAAAGACATTCATTTTTCTTTCACATTAAATGCCAATTTTAAAGCACATCATGCTCAGAGTATCCAGTGAATCCAATGGTAATTCTTGAATCTGTCTTTTCTGGTGTTAGTGCTACAGGTTGAATTTAGAGTATTGAATTTAGAGTATTGTGTCAGGGTTTTTAGTCCTTCTTGCCTCCTGACCCGCAAGAGGGGCATAGAGAACACGCCCCGAATAAGACCAGACTGAGAAAGGTTAGGGCCGACTGGCAGTCCACATGCAGCCCTCCCTCACCGGAGGACAGACAGACACGCCAGGGAGATCAGTTGCAGCAGAAACTCGTTTATTGGGAAAATACAAAGGGCTAAAATAGGATTCAGGAGCCTATCAGCATAGAGGTGGGCATGGCAGGGGGAGGTAGGGCAGCAGGCCAATCCCAGATTTAGAGGCAGCCTTATTTTACATCACAAACCACAGCCAACCTCCCAACTAGGTGACAGGCAGGTTGGATCTCAAGACCAGGAAATGAGCCTATTTTCCTGATGTGACCGTGCCCCACAATGATCAATGCCTGTAATTGAGGAAGGACCCAATTCCAAAAGCCCTTACTCTACCTCTGCAAGTGTATGGCTGAATAGAATGGTGAGGAGGAGAATCTATTTGATCCAGTCAACAAGTTATCTTGAATCCCTCACCACAGATGGACAGAAAAATCACTTTTGGAAAGGGAAAGAAGATATAATAACCGCTAAACTACTGAGCACAGATCTTGAGCCTGGTGGTTCACTTCCTGGTCTACAGAGAAAGGACTTGAACATGAGTGGGATTGGGGACTAAAATCTCAAAGCAGTGTTGTGTTGGGAAGATTTCCTAGTAAAGGGTGTGATTTGTGTTACTGCAATTCTATACTATAGTTTGCAGACAACTTTTTACATTGCAAGAGGAAAGTGGTAAATTCACGATCACCACATTTCTAATTTCAAGAGTAAAAGTCTTAGAAATCTTAACAAATATGGAAAAGTTATGAAAAAGAAAAATCTTTTGTTAATTATTTATTGAAGGTCAAGGCAGTTAAAATGTTGTAAGGTGTGAAGACTACAGGATCAAACTAATTGGCAGAAAAGAAATAAAGAAAAAGAAGGTAAAAGTAGATGAAAATATTGATTTGCTGAAGGAATGAAATTCACTGCATTTCTAAAATAGCAAATTTACAATTGAATTCACCACAGTCCCTTTCCAGAAAGTGATCTCCCTTTTAAAGAATGAAAATAATTTGCCCATATTCATTCTCATTAAGTAGATAAATCAATAAGTACATAAAGCTTGAGTAGCTTGTTGGCACAAACTTACATGGCCTTATTTTCACTTAAATGTATCAATATTTGTTCTGGCATTGAAAGAGAAACACTTTTAAGTTGTCAACCCAAAAAAAAAATATCTACACAAACAAGTAAACAATCAAGTTACTAATTTTTTATGTGTATAGTGGAAGAAGGGAGGAGGAAAAGGGATAAAAAGAATGAAAGTATTATGTTCGACTTTTCCAGGAAGCTATTCAAAGCTGAAGATTCTGGCTGAGAAGAAATCCATAAGCAGTAGTTAAAGATCTACAATAGTTTCTCATTCTAAATCAGCAGGATGACCTGGGTCATTTTCTTACTGAGCATTTTCAGCATCACACCCCTACACATCGCGATGTTCATGCCTTTGTACTGTGGTAGGATGAGTTGAAGAGGGACACAACAAGCCCTGTGTGGGATCTCTTAAGTGGCGTATCTGTCAGGTATTGTAAGGTTGAGTTTTGCCTTTGTTCATTTCAATGGGCAGACAGTCATTATTAAATAAAAAAAAATATGCTGTAGAAGCCTTGATTTTTTCCCAGTGTATAGAGTCAATATGGAAAAGTTAATGTTTATAGCTGAGAGAAGCAGTTGTATGTGTGCAGGCCACTGGCCTGCCATTAAGGTAGAAGAAATAGAAAACGTCAGCCATATTGAGATCTGTTTGCAAGATGGTGGCTCCAATGATTACTTCTGGTTTACAGTACAAGAAGAAAGAGGATCTAAGGAATGACAGTATATTCTAAGAATGAATTTTACTTTTATTAGTCTTCCTGTAGGAAAGATACCACATCAATACCTTCAAAGTTCCTGAAAATAAGCCTGTGTTCTCTGTAAGGAGCATTGTTATTTATAGTCCTGCCATTTTTCTGTTATTTAGCGAATGCTTCAATTAACATTTCTACTGTAAAAATATGCACGTAGCAATTACAGTGTTTCAGTAACCAATGAATTGCAACTATAGTTACTTCCTATTTATAAACCACTCTTCTAATATCTTTAGGAGCTGTTCATCTCTTGTAAAAAATTTGAATCATAAAATATGCAAAGCACAATAAGAACTGATGTGGTGCTTTTCATTCCATGAGCTTTATAGTGATAACTAATTCAGGCCACCTCCAGAAAGGTCACATTGATGGTGGCACTCACCAGACCAGAACAGTATTGTATCCCTGGGGGATGGAGGGAGGGGGGGTATCTCTAGGGTACGCTTGACTGAGCCAGTACATTAACACATGGGTATTTTTCAAACAAAATTCTTGAATCTGTCCTTAACACATAATAATATCCACAAAGCTACCAAAAGTTATGTTTTAATTCCATTCCACTCTAAAGAGTTTGATCATGATTTTTCTTATCTGTATGTATGTATAAGTTCATAGGTAACAATATATATATGTATATATATGTTGAGTTTTATTATTTGTTGTGTTTCTTTGGTGTTTTAAAGTTATTTTCTTCTCTTGAGGCACTCGCAGATTCTTTTTATTTTAACACAGTTTTGCTGGCTACTCAAAAACTTGGCTTTGCTTTTGGAGAGGTGAAGCTCTGTTCTGTCTTGGTCGTGTTGGTGTGTATATTAAAGACAATTTTGACCTTACCAAAGATGTTAAAGTATAAATGTATGGAGACTAAAATCCAGAAAATTAATATAGCAAAATTATCTTTTTATAGTTATCTTTTATAAATTTATTTATTTTTAAATTATCTTTAGTTGTGCAAAAGAGATACCCTATAACAAAGTAGATAGTCTCTCCTTGCTTTAAGAAGTAGTAGGTTTGACTAAGAAATAATAAAATTCCTCATGGGCTATGGAGAAGGAAGGATTTTTTTTTTTTGCTGCTGTTTGTTTTTCTTTTTTGTTTTCTTCAAAGATTACCAGAGTAATATGGGAAAGGGCACTGGAGGTATTGGCAGGGGATAGACTTTTGAGAGGCACTAATGTGCACCAGTTATTATGTGATACATTATATAACTCACATTACATAGGTGTTGCATCCTTTGATGAATCCGTGGCCATTTCACAGATGAGAATACTTCAGGGATGTGTGAACTGTATTGCCTGAGGTTGGACTGATAATAGATGACCTGCCTCCAGAGGCCTCATCCTTGAATACCATGCAGAGTTGCTCTTCTACCACCAGCACTGGAGATCCAGTACACTGTCTGAGGTCCTGGAAGGACAATGAAATTACCCTATTTGGAGTGTGGCTTCAAAGATTTACCTTGAAGGGGTGGCATTGATCAAGATGAACTGCGTTCATGAGAAGCTTTGTTAAATGGCAAGTCTTTGGTGCAACTACATAATAATAATAATTGTCATAATGCTTTACTTCTCCCCCTCCCCAGTCCTCCTAAGGGACTGGATTAATTTCAGCATGCAATAAGTTTATTCTTCATGCACTTAAAAAATTAAGTTATTAAGTCTTATAAATTAAAATGCCAAAATTATTCTCTTTATCAGAAATTATTTTATGATTACTTGCTGTAATTGTGAAGAGAGTTATACTTTACTATGACTATAAAAAAGTAATATCTTGAGCATTTCTTACTTTGTCTATGGGCCATTCTTATTTCCTCTTCAGAGAAGACTCTCTTTAAGTCTTTTTTTTAGTTAAAAATAAAATTTTAATCACAAAAATGCATGTCAATTATTTTTTAGCAATCTGACTCACTTTGTGTCTATGCCACTCTGTAAACTATGTGATTCAGAGACCACCGTACCCACATCCCACCTAATCTTCTCTTTACATGAGAAGATATAACAAACATTCTAATGTTCTTTTTTAAAAATATTTTTATTGTAATTAATAAAAGGGTTACATGATATTTGCCAGATAGAAGGTGCATTAATTCACATACATTGACACCCTTTCACATGTCTTGGTACCCATTATCCTCCCCCTCACGGCCCCATCTTGGTTTTCCCCCCTTCCCTATCCAATTTCAAATAACCAAATACAAATACATCCAATATATCAGACAACAAAGTGAGATACTGTAACAATATAAGATAACGAAGGGACAGCAAAAGAGATGAGAGATAACATAGTACATTAAGGACAACAATCATTCATTATATGGCTTTTGTTTCAATATCCTAGAGGTCCTTTCAATTAGCTTCATACTATATGGCCTTATGTATCAAGGTTTTGCTCTATTGCAAATCTCTGCTAGTAGAGCCCAAGGTTTCTACTGATTATGACAAATGAGGGAAACCATTGAGCCTAAGTTCCTTTGAGTCTGGCTTACTTCACTTAATATGATTTTTTTCTAAGTCTTAGCATTTCCTAATAAATGGGGCGATGTCATTCTTTCTGACAGCAGCATAGAATTCCATTGCATACAAATACCACATCTTGTTGATCCATTCATCAACTGAGGGACATCTAGGTTGGTTCCAAATCTTTGCTATAGTGAATAATGCTGCAATGCTCTTTAAGTCTTTAGTCCACCTTTTAAAGGGAAGGTTGTTTCTCTGAAGATTTGTTTTAGAAATATTCAATTTTTTAGCTGCAGATATATTTTATATATGAAGCCTTTGTCTGTTGTATGGCTAGTGAAGATCTTCTCCCACTTTGTGGGCTTTCTATTTAACTTGCTAGCTGTGTCTTTGAAATACAGAGGCTATGCAGTTTCATGCAGTCCCATTTGCTCACATTTTCTTTAATGTGTTGTGTTTCTGGGACTTTATTAAGAAAGTTTTGACCTGTGCCAAGGAGACCTAGTGTATCTCCTATTCCTTCTCCACATCTCTGGCCATAAAAAAATGCAAATCAAGCCGGGTGTAGTGGCTCACACCTGTAATCCTTGCTACTCTGTAGGCTGAGATCTGAGGATCAGGGTACAAAGCCAGCCCAGGCACCAAAGGACCTGAGACTCTTATCTCCAATTAACCTCTAGAAAATGGGAAGTAGGTCTTGGCTCAAGGGTAGAGTGGTAGCCTTGAGCTGAAGATCTCAGGGACTGCACCCAGGCTGAGTTCAAGGCCCATGACCCACAAAAAAAATGCAAATCAAAACAACTCTGAGATTCCACTTCACTCCAGTTAGAATGGCCAGGATCAGGAAATCTAGTAACAACAGATGCTGGTGGGGATGTGTCCAAGAGGGATCACTACTACACTGTTGGTAATGTAAACTGTGGAAAGCAGTATGGCGATTTCTCAAAAGACTAAACATAGAGCTCCTCTATGACCCACCAATTCTAATCCTTGGTATTTACCCAAATGTCCAGAAACAAGGACATACCAAAGCTAATAGCACAATGATGTTCACTGCAGCACTATTTACCATAGCAAAGATATGGAACCAACCCAGATGCCCCTCAATGAATGATTGAATCAAGAAGATGTGGTGTTTATACAGGGCCCCATTTGTAAGGAAATGGAAAGATTAGAAAAATCCTATTAAGTGTAGTAAGCCAGATCCAAAGGAACACAGCTCAATGGTTTCCCTCATTTGTAATAATTAGTACACATCTAGGACTCTCCTAGCAGAGGATTACAATAGCTCAAAACCTAGATATTTAAGGCCACATAGGATGAGGCTAAAAGAAAGGATCTCCAGGCTATGGAAACAGGAGCTTTATCTTGTGTGATTGCTGCTCTTAATGTACTGTTATTTCTCTTCTCCTTTGTTGTCCCTTTGTTAACTCAATATTGTTACAATATCTGACTTTGTTACCTGGCATATTGTATATACATTCATTTGTTTATTTCAAATAGAAAGGGAAGGGGGGAAACAAGATGATTAGGAGGAGGTGGAAGGAGGGAAATAGGGACAAAAATATGAGAAGGGATATGAGAAGTAATGCACCTATGATCTAGCAAATATAACTGTAACCCCTCTATACATTACAATAAAATACATGTGTTTATAAATAAAAATAATATGGAAATTAAAAATAAAGATTCATATCTTGTTTTTCTTTCTTAAAGGTGTTTTAGTCCTGGCTCTATAATTTTGTAGATACTTAAGTTTGGGCAAGTTACTAATCATGCGCGCATGTGTGTGTGTGTGTGTGTGTGTGTGTGTGTGTGTGTGTGTAAGTTCAAAGTCTTGAACTCAGGGCCTGAGTACTGAGATTTTTTGCTCAGTGCTAGCAGTCTATTACTTAAGCCACAGCTCCACTACCAGTTCCACTTCTGGATTTTTGGTGATTGACAGAAGATAAGAATATCATGGACTTTTCTGTTTGGGATAGTTTTGAACAGATATCCTCAGATCTCAGCCTTGTGAGTTGATAGGATTATAGGTATAAGGCACTGGTACTTGGCTAAATTATTAACCATTTTAAAATTTCAGTTTTATCATCTGTGAAAAGGGAATGATAAACTCCAAAAGCTGTTGTGAGGTTTCAGTAAGAGGTAGTTTTCAGCTTTCTGAATAATCCCTGGGATAAAATAGCGTTTTGAAAATATTTGTTCTTTCCTCTCAGGTGTGGGTATATGTTATTTTAGCACCAAGTATGGGCACTATGTATGCTTTGGCATTATTTTCACACACAGAATAGACCCTAGGACCCAGAAAATGCTCCACTTGAAGTCTGAACTGAGATTACCTCATACAATGATTTTGGCTTCAGGATTACAAAGGACCCCTCCATTCCATTTGGGAAAATATTATTGGATATGTAGAAATTGGAGTGTCATTTTAAATGACCTTCTGGAATTGTTATTCCAGCTAGAAAATCTTAATTAAAAGTCATAATTCTGGTTTTAGAACTTTGATATTGAAACAAGACGCTAACATAATATTACCCTTAAATAATTAAATATTTTTGTTGCAAATGAAGTATTTGATTTACTCTAACATTCTCTTCCACTGAATATTGGTTGGGAGGAATGAAAACAAGATTCTGTAGGGAAAGACACATAAAATGAGAAAAGCACACTCACACATGCATGTCATAAATAATGGAAATAAATAGCAGTGATCTATTTTTTTATTTTTAATAAAATATAGATGCAGTTACAGTGAAAAGTGGCACTACTAGGCTTAACTAACATTCTGTGCATTCTTGAAAGATGCAAATGCCAAACATTATTAAAATAATGTGTGAGCTAAAAGCACATGACTTCTTCTTTACATACATTCATAGACAGATATTGGGCACCCACATAATTGAAGGCTATATCAATCCCTAAAGTGATAATGATAAATTCAAGAATTTAGAAAAAATGTGTAGAAAAATAGGTTGGATGACACCCCAAATTTGGAACCTAAAAGATGTGTGCTATAAAATGTCTATTTTGAGAAAAAATGGACTCTAAATTTAGTTTGGCAATTAATTTTTTATTTATATGTCCCCATAAGCTGGTATGACCAAGTTTTCTGCTTGCCAATCTTATCATGTCTTTTGTATATATTCACAAGAAGATGTATATATGCATTTACACCTATTTGTCTATACATAGGTAATGCAAACAGAGCCATTGTTTCCCTGCATATTCATGACAAGGAGGGAAAGCAGACATCCTTGCTAAAACCTACCATCAGCAGAATGATTTAAGAATCAGGCCGGAAGTGAGGAGGGAGTACAGGTATAGTATCCAGCGCATATCCTATGAAACTAAGAACAGAGGGGAAGCGATGAAAGTCAGATGAAAGAGATGACATCAGACAAAACTCATTGTACTCGTAAATTGATACCTTGGATGGTAACTTCTTTGTACAATTATTTAAAGATAATAAAAATATAATTAAATTAGAAAGAAGTATCAGGCTGACATGAGAAAACTCTGCATTTACAGGGAAATTTTACCACAGCTCTTGCCCCAGAGAAATGTGTAGCATTGTTTGACACACATTGTACCAAGATAGTATCAGCAGCACTTCCAAAGTGTGCTTTGGAAGATTTGTGCAAGGTACATAAATGTCATATATTAAGCCGTTCTAAATATAGCCTAAGTAAATAATTCTTCAGCCACAAGAGTGAAAGATCATTTGTGCCTTAATTGCAGGGCAATGTTTGCTGACAGCCAGTGCTGTGGCTCTCTTTTCATTAATCAGCCTTTGGTGAGTAATGTCTTTCAATGCTAGAAGGAGTTTCTCTGAACAAGTTTCAGAATATGAACTAGTCTGGAATTTGGATATTTAATTGTTTGGGTGACAGTCAAAATAATCCTCATGAGGCTTTTCCTTTTTAATAAATGCAATACTGAAATGTAAGAGAAACCTACAAAACTTCCAAGCAGAATATGTATCTCAGGAATTTGGCAATGTACTGTTATTACTTCTGGCTAAACATGATTCAGCTTTAGGCTCTGGTTTGTTCATCACTCTGCTCCCAATATTCTTGACTATTAATATCATTGTGTACCTCTGCTTTCACCCCAAAATGACTTGAAATTTAACAAGACATTATCCAGATTCGAGAAACACACATTGCTTTGTTTTTGTGTGAAAGCTACTTTTATGTAAGCATTTCCCTTCAGTAGGCAGGTAAAACTGAGATAAAATTATGACCTCCTGTTGGTTTGCTCTGAGGGCTCTGATTTTCTGTGCTTCTACCCACACACTACTCCAGCATTTTGAGGACACATCTTTCTTGTACCTGCAGTGGTCAGGGGTACCTACAGCCCACACAGGAAATGGCGCTTGCTCTGATAGGAATTTCTTTGCAGGAGATGTATCTGGAGCCAACACCAGTATCTCCACTTCGCTATTTTCTTTTTCTTTTAATTTCTAGAAAGAACTGACTTGTTCCCTATGGCCTGCTGCTTTTGTTCAATCACATTCATTTCAGAAGAGACCCAGAGTCAATGAGATACAAAAAGTTGTCCTGTAGTTGGTGAAACAAAGTGAAGAACAGACAACCTAGCAAATGTCTGATGCATACTGTGGAAATAAGGAATGGGTATCCTGTCATGGTATCTTCCATCTCTTCCTATTCCTCCACCAATTCTTTGCCTGCTCTGCAGTAATTTTTTCTTTTGTTACCATTTGCTAAGGAGAAGCAACAGCTTATTCATTTTCATCAGTATTTATTGGTATAGTCTAAAATGATTGAATACATTTGGTTGAGATCTTCCGTACTCTGAGTTTTATTCTCTGATTTGGGAATGAGACTACTCTGATTCAATTTTTGATAAAGATTGAAAAATGTTATATGGTATTATCATTGCTTTTTTTTTCATTCTTTCATTGGGGCAGGACCTGGGATTTCTGGAAGGAATAAACACATTCAAATCCTGCCATTACATCTGTCTTGGTGTTATTAAGAATGGAAATACAAAAAATAGGTCCACGAAAGCATAAGGAAGCATGAATGAAGGCTTAGGGCAGCCAAAAGTCAATTAATTCACCCAGAGAAAAGGCATGGCACATTATAGAGAAGATGGTATGGAGTGATTAGTTTAGATGTTCACTCTCCAACTCACACACATTTTCTGTCCTGGCTCACAACCAGGTGTGCATCATCAAATCCAATCACACCATTCAAGTCATCCATGTTTACCTGAAATCCTCACCAGTCACATAATTATTACTCCATTCTTTTAGAATGAGCAGTGGTGGAAGTTACTCAGTTATTATTTTCAATGCTACCAGTAACAATACTTCATTATATCCTTCAATACGAACCTTGGATCTGGATGATGATGCCAATAACTATTACAAGTTTTATTATCTTTTCTTTATGACTAAACAGTCAAGGACAGGTGAGGAAAGATTCTTCAAGATCCAGTTGATATTTATGATGGTCAACAAAAACACGGTTGCTGGAAAATGAAAAGGCAATTATAGGCAAGATTTCCACAGTCCCTGTGTGGAAAAAAAAATTGAAAGGCCAGGAAACATTAAAATCCTTCTTACTCAATACCTGTTTTCACCTAAGTAAGGCTCACTTGAAGAATGAGAAAGGGTTCATCTGGTTTGTGCTGATTGTATTCATAGTTCTAAACACCACACTGTTAATCCTCAAACAAACAGAATAAAAATAATGGCATCAGTAGATTTGAATCCTGTACTTTTACCAACTCTTCTTTCATTTCTTCCTCGTCCTTTCTTTCATATTTCCTTCTCTCCTTCCCCCCTTTTCCCCTTCCCTCCCCACCTTTTCCTTTCCTTTCCTTTCCTTTCCTTTCCTTTCCTTTCCTTCCCCTTCCCCTTCCCCTTCCCCTTCCCTTCCCTTCCCTTCCTCCATTCCTTCATTGTTTTCTCCCTCTCTTCTTCCTTATTTCCCCATTTCTCTTCTTCCTTCTTCATTCCCTCTGTCTCTTTATCCTTTCTTTTCTCTTTGTAATTTTTAAGTCTTTTCCCCTCAAACAATGAATTTAATTCAGTATAATGTTATTTAGTCTAAGTAGTAAATAACAAAATGTTGTGATTCAGTACAGCCATAAAAGTAAATAGCAACACAAAATCTTTTTAGAGGAAAAAAATGTATTTGAAATGTATGTGCTTTTGCCCAAGGATTCTAGGTATAATCATGTACTTTCAAAAGGGGAAGTTGGTAACATGTGGGATATATTTACTAACAAGTAGTGTGAACGTTTGCAGCTAGTAAAATGTGAACAAACAAGGAAAGAATGCTGATACCTTCAGCTATCCAGAATATTCTCTGTAACTAAGCAAAAATACCCAATATCTGCTCTCTCTTCATCCTTTTTTCCTCCCTCGCTCCTTTACTTGCTGTTTCTGTCTCTCTGTTTTTCTGTGTCTCTCACTGTCTCTTTGTCCCTCCCTCCCTTCTTCCCTCCCTGTCCCTCACTTATACACACACATTAATAAAGTTCATATTTTGAGTACATTTTAGGTGTCTCTGATTGGCATTGTTCACAGAGAAGCTAGACATACGCTGGAATCCTAACAGAGGGTACAAAATATCTATTTATATTCTAAATTAGTGAAGAACTGAGTTGAATGACCTTGTTCTATGATTCTCCTAGCTTCTGTCTTCCTTTTTCAGCTCAGTTCTATGCTTGACACTATGGAGTGAAGGTCTTCAGTGTCGTGTTCCAGATCTATTTACATAGACTAAAGTCCACTCCCACTTTTATTACCTACTATTACTTTCCAGAATCCATTTGCTCTTGGAAAATGTTGTAGAAGCACTTGTATAGTTAGCTCAATCTTTTATTGTATTTATACTTACTGTAATCACATTTCTGACAAATGTAAAATGTTGATCACATTTATATATGAAAAACAAGACTTTCTATCAAAAGATTATATTATTTTCATTTGGCTATTCTTCCTAAAATACGATATATGCATATTAGAGGAAACTTGTCTTGAAGATGCTAAGTGAAGTAAGTCAGGGTTAAAGAGACAAAAAAATCTACATGCTTTTTTCATATTTGGAAGCTAGAATTAGTTTATAAATATCTAAGTAAGTGCTTCAGGTGGCATGCAAATCTACACAAATATATAACTGAAATAGGGTAGTAGACTCAGGAGAGAATTCAGTATAACTCCTTAGGAGACTAAATCATAGGTCAAAAAAATAAGCACCAGGAATCCTGTTCTGGAAAGAAGTGGGGTGGAAAAGTGAGATAGATGAATGACAAGAAAGGTGGAGAATTCAGTAAAAAAAATTTGAAACATATTCTACAAAATTAAGTGAGGAACAGAATTAGGTTGGGAGGGATAGGCGAGAATGATAAAAAGTGATATTGATCAAACCACCCTGTACTCATAAACTGCTTTGTTAAATAGCAACTCATTCATACAACTACTTATATAAACAAAATGTTTTTTAAAAAAGTACACAGTAAATTTTTGTTGTAATTAGATGACAATTATCTTTTAACTATATGGGCCAGTTATTTGGCACTTGTATAACTAAGTCAGAAGACCTCAATTATTTCAGCAATTTCAAAAAAAGTAATTTTCCATATAACATGTTGAGATAAGGATTGCCTTTTCTGGAGCCATTTTAACAATGTTCCTGTGTATCTTTTGGTTTTCTTGAAATCCTAACCAACGTTGCTGCTTTTCTTATTCCCATGTTTCTCAAAATGGAATCATTGTGTATGAAGTCTGCTGAACATTCAGATTAAGAAGCTTTGTGTCTTGAGATTTGTCCTATAATTATGAGTGAGCATTAAAACCTGAATTGTTCTCAGATACCTCAGAGGTTTTAATGTATGACCAAACTGGGGAAAGGATCCTTACAAGCCTCCCACTGACTAAAATTGCAAATGAGTTTTTTTTCCATCTTTTACTCTTCCTCCGTCTATTAACTGGGCATTCTAGAACCTCTTAAACCTCTGATATCTCTCCACAAACAAAGATGAAATTCTCTCCATTATTTCATTATGATGAGAAATCTCATAATCATGTTTAGTTTGATAATCAGAATTTGGCGGGGAGGAGACTGAGGCCACTATTCTAAGAACTATGCATTTACAATATTTTCCGAAGAGAACCAGCTCTTTATTTGATGCTAAAACATTGGTTAATGAAAAAGATTAATGATGGTTCCAGTTCAATGAGTGATCAGTGTATTTGGATTTTTTTTATTAGCCTTATATAAGGATAATTTTAGTGAAGCCCATTGATAGCTGAGACTATACCTAGATCCATGTGTTATGTTCATTGTCTTTATGTGTATACATTCTCATCTGCATTTAGTCAGAGACAGAAAGATAATAGCATATACCTAAATTCTTGTTTTAAGGGTTTATACATTGTATTACATCATAGTTTTTCATTTCTTTCCCCAGAAGCAGCCACGAAGAATTTTGTTCTGTGTGTAAAACATGCAGAAAATCGACCCTACCTGCTTCCATCTCTGAGCCAGAAAAGCTCAGGCAGAGTTACAGACTGTCCTGTTTCCCAGGATTCGTAGATCCTGGACCAGCTGTTGTATGCAGTCTCAAAACACAAAACATCTGGAGAGATGATATGAACAGTTCATCTTTCCTTATTTATGTTTAAAGGCTGAAGTAATGTTTATGGAATGAGGAATTTGTTTAAGTGAATGTCCGAACATTATGAATTTCTTGTCATCCTTTATCTGTATTCACAATTGATGTAGCAAACCAAGATCTCTATGCATATGCACCCATGCATACACATATACATGAAGACCTGGTGCCATAGAACTATGTATTCTTATATATATATATATATATATATATATACATACATAAAGTCATACACGCATCTATCAAATGTGATTCCTCCTTTTCCTTTTGTACTTAAGGAAATCTCTGATCCAAATTAGATGACTAAATTTAATTTTCAAAATTCAAAGGCAGGACCAGAGGGATGGAAGCTTAGTATAAAATGAAAGTAACATTTCTCACAAAATAATAGCTATTTAGAATCTAAGCTGGACTCTGGTGGCCCTGCCTGTAATCCTAGCCACTAAGGAGGCTGAGATCTAAGAATCAAGGTTTGAAGCCACTGCTGGCAGGAAGTCTATGAGACTCTTATCTCAATTAACCACTAGAAAACAGTAGTGGAGCCGAAACTCAAAATGTTAGAGTGCAGCTGGGGGCCTGGTCCCAGAGGGACAACCAGTTTTGGAAGGATGAACATGGCAGCTCAAACCGGTTAGAGACACCCTCCGAAGTCAGCGACAGTGGCCGGCGACCCCGTGCAGGGATCCGGGTGGAACGGCAGATAGCTTCCAGTGATAAACTGATGAACAGAACTCTTCCAGTACATACTTCCATTTTGTCCAAAGAAATGTGTGCAGGAACTTTCTTCAAAATCACTGGACCATTAGCAAACAAAAGAAAAGAATACTCAGAAAGAAGAATTATTGGGTACTCAATGCAGGAAATGTATGATGTATCAGGAATGGAGGATTATAAGCATTTTGTTCCTGGGTGCAAAAAAAAATCAGATATCATATCAAAGAGATCTGGATATTGTAAAACACAATTCAAAATTGGGTTTCCTCCTATGTTGGAATGATATACATCTATTGTGACCTTGGTAAAAGCACATTTGGTGAAGACATCCTGTAATGATGGAAAACCTATCAATCATCTAGAGACTATTTGGCATTTTAGCCCAGGGATTCCTGGCTATCCATGAACTTGCACCCTGGATTTTTCAATTTCTTTTGAATTCCGGTCACTTCTACACTCCCAGCTTGCCACGTTGTTTTTTGATGAAGTTGTCAAACGAATGGTAGCTTCCTTTAGAAGATGAGTGTGTAAGAGTGTAAGGTCCAGAAATAAACATGTTTCATGAAGTTCATCATGCAGAAAAGGAAGAAAGAACCATTGTCACCTACTATTCACTTTGTCAACTTTTAGGAAGTGCTTTCATGATTTGTTTGCAGAAATCAAGATGTATTTAAAAGCCAACTGCGATTATAAACCTGCTCCATTGAAAACTTGCACACAGAACGTGGACCCTCTTATACTTACAATTATTTCTTCAGTCAAGTGCAATTCAAACTAATGTGTACACTTGTAGGTTCTACATTTATAATAGATGTCATCACTGTTGCTAGAACACTGACATCACACTTCTGAACAGAAACTGAAGCTAAATCTAAAACTTGCATTACCTTAACTGAGACAGAGATACTCACACAGTATATGCCATATTAACCATCTCATATTTAAGTTATTAAATTCATAGATTTGTAGCTTATTTTTGTGAGGCCTATTATATGGCTTAGAATATTCAGAAATCTGATAAAGTTAAATCTTTGATTTAATTATTCATGAAGGTTCTTTGTTTTTTTTGTGTGTGTATTTTTTGTTTAGTTTAGTTTTGTTTTGTCAGTCATGGGGCTTGAACTCTGCTCCAGGGTGCTGTCCTTTATGGTCCAGAGCTAAGTTATTTTTCCAAGAGTTCAAAACATTCTCCCAGGTACTTGGGTTTCTCTTTCAATAATGCTAATCACATGTCAAGGTGTGTTTACCACAATAATGTTATTAGGTCTTCAATTTTATGTCCTTCCTATTTTCTATTTATCATCTATACTCACTTTTAATAAGTTCCAAACTATTTTTTAAATCAAGTCAGTGTAAAGACTGAAGCACTAGCTTAATAAAGTTGATTTGTTTATTTTTTTTGTACAGTTAAAAAATGTTAGAGTGCTAACTTTGAGCAAAAGAGCTCAAGGAAAGCACCGATGCCCTGAGTTCAAAACAGAGGACAGACAAAATATAGTCTTGTATTTTTTTATACAAATACAATGTACAATTTGAAATTAAAGTTATATAACTGTCTTCTTTTTAAAGAAACATTGTTATAAATATGTTACCTAAAAGTTATTTTTTCCATTTTACTCAACTTTAAAATCCTAATTGAAGTATGCTTATAGGTATTTATTGATATTTTTGTTATTGTTCAAGCCCTGGAATTTGAATTTAAGGCTTACTTTTTGCTCAAGGCTAGCATTCTACTACTTGAGCCACTAACAGTACATATGTTCATTAAATTATACTTCTAATAGTAGATTCATGCTCTAAATATTTTTAAACTCAACATTTAATAATTCGGCAACAACTGCTCTTAAAATTATTTACATGAGTAGACACCTTTTTGAAAAGTTAAACAAGTAGCAATTTGATATATAGAAAGATCCTTTATCACTAGAAAAATGAAAACCATGGAAGATTATGTAAAAAGTCAAAATCACCAAAGAAATAAAAGCCACTCAATACAAAGTGACAATGAGAATATAATGTTTGGCAACTTTCACAAGCTAAATATACATTTATATCACATTACTAATAAATTCCACTTTTAGTGTTAAATAACTTATGTTAACACATACACAAAAATTATCTGAATGTAAATGTTTCATTGAAATTAACTACAGCTAGATACAACTCATGTATTTTAAGTGGACAATGGATGAAGACACCAGTCACCAAATGATGGTTCATTAGCTAATCAGCAATAAAAGGATCCAAATATGTATTAATACACACTATTGTGAAATCTCATATTCAGGCAGACATGGTGACACATGCTTGTAGTACTATCTACTCAAGAGAGAGATCTAAGTATCACAGTTTGAAGCTGGCCCAGGCAGAAAAGTCAATGAGGCTTTTATCTCCATTAAATTATGGAGAAAGGAAGTAGCACTGTGGCTCAAATGGTAGAGTGCTAGTCTTGAGCTGAAGAGCTCAGGTCAGTTCCCAGGCCCAGAGTTCAAGCCCCATGACTGAATAAATAAATAGCTCACTCAGAAAAAGCCAGAATTGGCACTGTGGCTCAAGTGGTAGTGTCCTTTCTTGGAGCATACACAGGCTCAGGGACAATGCCTAGGCCATGATCAGTAAACAAACAAAACAAAACAAAAAAACCTCAAATTCACATCACTTAAAGAAAATAGTGAGATCCAAAAAGTTACATATTCTCTAGTTATATTTGTACTTTATTCTGGAAAAAGAAAGTGATTGTGAAATTACAGCACAGTGTGGAACAGCTACTGATTATGGAGAAGACACTGGAGGAAATTGGGGGAGGGGACTAATAGAACCACATCATATCATTTTGATGCTGGACAAAACTGTACACCTTTATTAAACCTCTAGAATTGTTACCACACCATTTTCCAAATCGTTCAATACCACCATCAGTGTGTGAGTGTGCTGATTTTGTCACATCTTCATCAGCACTTGCTATCTTGATTCTTCATTGTAGCCAGTACCATATGATAATATCTATATGATATCAATGTTGATTTGTATTTTCCTAATGAATGCCCCAATTTAGAATATCTTCATGAGCTCATTGGCTATTTATACGTATAAGAGGTATGTGCTTTTGAAAATGAATAATAAAACTTTTAGAATCATGACGTTGAAGATCTTGTAAGAAAAGACTCAATATTCTGTCTGACTTCCAAATTCTTCCAAATGACTATTGGGAGACATTTCAGGATGAAAGGATGTATGGAGTAATTGCATAAAACAAAACAAAACAGAACAACAAAAACAACGAATAACTCCAGCCGAAGGGTTAAGTACGAGGGGTTAAGTTTTCAACATGGATTGAGAGGGGAAAGGGGACACAGACATTCATTCTGTAATACTAGCTAAGCATCTTTAAGCTATCAGATACAATAAAATTTCCTAATTTGCTTTTAAATGTACATTTATATGCTGTAAAGTATACTGCTATACCTTTGTCTAATAGAGCTTTTGTCAGTCTAAAGAACTGAATAGTTCTCTGAAGGCCAAAGATAAAATTTCTTTGGAGAAGAGTATAAACAAATAAACCTCCTTCCTTAAGCAAGAACATTTCTCTCAAAACAAATGCTTTATTCAGAAAAAATAGCAATTAAAATGAATTTATTTGCTAGCTTGCTTATACTTCAAATATATTTGTGGGCTGTTCAGATGTTCTGGGAATTAAGTCCTGTGGAGATAATGGGAAACAAATGATAAGCCTGTGCCCTCATGGACTTCATGTTTTTGTAAGGAAAATATAAAGTACACCAGTAATCAGTGATATAGAAAAATCAAACAATGGAAAACTTTAGATGAAAAAGAATTTCCTCATTGTGAATGTATTTCTGAAACAGTCCTCATATATTGACATCTTCTAAAAGTGAACAGTAAATGTAGCAGAGTCAAACTTTTAGGTGTGTTGGTCCAGGTTTAATGATTATTTGAGGGCTTACAAATTTTCACTCAACAGGTTATTCAAATGTGATCTAATGCACATGAAGAGAGGTTGCCTACCAACTAATGGTATAACTGCATCACATTTTTGTCTGATTTTTTATTCTGACAAAGTGAATATAACAATATGATTTCCCACAAATAGATGAGAGTCAGTGCTTTTATACAAAAATGAAGGCTAATAGAGGATCTCATAGAACAGAATATTCAACTAGAGAAATTATTTTAAAGCTCACCTCCAGGCTATCCCTATGTACTGCATCCATATATTTTCTGAGTTGGTCAAATACTTGGATTTCACAATTACCCAATGTAAGTGAAATCTTCTACACAGTAGAATAGTAATTTTGCCTTGGTGTTACCTAAGATTTAAAAGTTTTCCATTGTGAATGCTAGAAAGGGAATTGCACAGAATTAGAATAATTGGAACACAACGTATAATATTGTTCTAGTGAATTATTTTTTATCACAAACCTGTTAAGCCTCTCAAAGTGTTTTGACTTTGTGCAGGTATTTTAATAAAACTCAGTTGTTTTTCCTATAAAAAACGATGGGCATATTTTATGCTGGTTTATTTTGGGTTACTTTATATTTATGGTATTCTAATAACTAGTTTTCTCTTATTTTCATTGTATTCTTCTGATTGCTTATTACTAGAAAAAGAAAATTAGTTTTCGTATTAATACACCATCTAGAAAACTTGATAATCTCGAGTCTTGCTAATCTCAAACATTTTTCTTGTTGTTGGTTTATTTTCAGCTATAAAATTTAATTAAAGCAATTTATCCAAAAGATCATAAACCATGAAACAGTAAAGCCATCAGCACAACCATGTCCATTGCAGCACTATTTATCAAAGCCAATGTATGGAATCATCCCAGATGCTCTGCAATGGATGAATGGATCAAGAAAATGTGTATAAGAACACATGAGAATTTTACTCATCCTTTAGAAAGTGATATTGCATCATTTATTTTTAAAAAATGGAGACTTGGAAAAACAACATATTAAAGAAAGTAAGAGAAACAAAGATTACATGATTGTCCCCATATTTGATAGTTATAATTAGCCTATTAACCTACAAGCAAACAGATTGGATGGTATGTAAAAAGCTGAAACATAGTCTATTAAAGGGAGAACCAAATAGTGGAATATGTGCTATGAAATTCAAAAAAGTAAAAGGGAAAAAAGGAAGGGAAGGGATGAGTTAAAAGTGGGTGGGTAAAAATGATGAAAACAATGAATGTAGTCATAAAGTGCTTTTTAAGTGCCAATTCCTTCATACAACTACTTGACAATAATTAATTAAAAACATTTAAAAAAGAAGTAGTAAAGGAAGAGAGTAGGTATAAACTACATTGCAACAGCACGTTCTGTGTCTCATTCCATCTACTGGTACAATACTGTATATTTACCCTATAAATGCATATTCCTTATGTCTGTTGCCATCCTAGAATAGCTTTTTGTCACAATACTTGGTGAGGTGTTATATATACTGAGTGAGTAAAATGCTTTGGATTTATGGAAAAAAATTATAAAATAACAAGTATCAAAATTAAGACTATATTTATATCAATTAAACATACACATGAAATATATATTCATTAAATATATCTGAAAGCTATGTGTTTATGCATACACACATGGTATACATACTTTGTTCTTATGTTTCCTGTGTACAAATAATATTTTAGTGAAATTTTTCTTTGCTCACTTAATATTTAGGTGTATTGTGTGTATAAATATATATAGTGTCTCATTGTATGGTTATGTGTATTGTGTGTACAAATATATATAGTGTCTTATTGTATGGTTAGGACCTACATTAAAATTTTGCACATAGTTGCAATAGTGTGAATATTTTTTTCATTCTCAATTGTAAAATAGATATTCTACTATTAAATTGTCATAATTTTGATTGCTATTGTAAAGGTGATATAAGGAGGGGTTGCAGTTATGTAAGTTAGGCAAGGCGTATATTTCTTCTTGAACAGGGTCACCCTTTACCAGTTGCTTACTCCCAGGTTTTCCCTCCTGACCCCTCCATAAGTTGTATAGTTCATTTTCAACATAGTGACTAATGAGAATCACTGCTGCAGTTTTTCCTTTGCCTCATCATGTCTGTGCTCCCTCCTTACCCTCCCCTAAACAGATAAAATTGCAAGCTGTATGAGAAACAAAAGAAACCAAAAAACACAACATATTGTCTTGACTTTATGAGAAATTATTATAATAAGAATTCTGGAAGAAAATGAGGGAAGAGGTAACGTTGTTCAAAAATGTATTCATTCCCTAACTTACATAACTATAACCTCTCTGTATATTATCTTTACAATAACACCTCTCTGTATATTATCTTTACAATAACAATAAAATTATTCTAAAAATAATTCTTTTATTATTTTTATGTTTATTAAAAATATATACTGAATTTTGGTGAATTGCTTTGTCATATTCTTTAAATATATGTATTTTGCTATAACTAGGTACAATTAATTTGCTTGTTTTTTAATATTAAAAGATTCATGCAGAGAAAAAACTCTGATTTGGTTGAAATGCTATCTTTTTAGTATTGTGATTTGAACTTAGGGCTTTCAACTTGCTTGGCAGGTGTTCTACCACTTGAGCTACCCCAACACTTTTTGATTTTATTATGTTTCTAATATGGTCTTGCTTTTTGCTCTGTCCAGCTGAGATCATCATCTTCCTATGTAGCTAGGATGTAAGTACTCTCAACTATGCCTGATTTTTCTTTTTCTTTTCTTTTTTTTTTTTTTGCCTTAGGGTTGATCTCAGGGCTTGGTCACTGTCCTTGGGCTTTTCTCAAGATTAGCTTTCTCAAGGCTAGTACTTTACCACTTGAGCCACAGCATCACTTCTGACTTTTTCTGTGTATGTGATAGCAAGGAATTGAACCCAGGGCTTTGAGCATGCTAGGCAAGCACTCAACCACTAGGCCACATTCCTGGCCCTAGTTTTTTTATTTTTTGAGATGAAATCTTATTGCCCAAGCTGGCCTTAAACCACAATCCTTCCAATCCCAGACTCCTACGTACCTAGAATTATAGTCATTATGTTCATTCTTGATGTTTCTAGATCACTTATCTGATTGTTAATTGTCTTTTAGATAATTATACAATTCTTGCTGTGTTTGTGATTTCTTAGCTTCAGATTTTAATTAGTTCCTTTTCAAGTACACTGTCATTGTAAAAAAAAAAGTCTTAGTTTCTGCCTAAAAACTACTCATATCTAGCATTTATTTTGAGACCAATAAGCATATTTATCTTACAGTTTATGTCTGATCATTCCAGTATGGTAGTATTGCTTGAAATATTTCTCTTTGAGGTTATTTCCTTTCTTATTTGGTATTATATCCTCATATATCTGGTAACTTTTCAATGCATGTTAGGAATAATTATTAAATTATATGTAGAATAATCTAAAGTCTCATATGATGTTTTCTCATAATTTTTCAGTTTCTTACTCTAGGTTATTTAATAAATTTCAGTATTACATAAATGACTAAAAGAAATATTGAAATAGGCTTTATTTGTAATTCATGTTTTCTAAGAATGAATCCAAAGTTGATGAATGCTTATAGGGCTCCAATTATGACAGGGCTTGTCCCCTGATTTTCATTTTAATTGGTTTGATAATATGAAAAGGATAGGACCTCTCATCTGACTTTGGGAACTAAAAAACAAGCACCAACTTTAACTTTTTTCTTGGCATTCTTGTTCTCCCCAAAAATCTCACTCTGGTAAATCCTTACTGCCTTCTTATAGTATTATAATTAATACAACATTGTTTTCTCTTTTGACACTTAAAAAACACTCATTCAAACATTTTACTTGTCTTCTACTTCATGACTGATATAAAACCTTTAATTGTAAGAACTACTATTTAATTAGGACTTGTATACTTATAGAATGATTTTATTTAAACCTTATATATTTAATTATGACTTGTATACTTATTGAATCATTTTATTTAAACCTTATATTCTCCTGGTAAAGATTTTGTTATGGTAATTTTTATGAAGAATAAATTTAGATTCAAATAATTTAAACAATGTGGTTAATATTGCACAGCTTATGAGTAGTGCCAGATTAGAGCTCAGGTGTGTCTGATACAAAGTTTTATATTCTCCCCCATCCATTCTGTTTCTTATCCTTAAAGTCTGTTTTCCTTTCATTAAAAAAAATGTGGTTTTCTTTTAAATTGTACTTTATTGTTGGAATAATGTATAGAGGGGTTACAGTTACATTCGCCAGGTAATACGTACATTACTTCTCTAACCTTGACATGCTTTCTCATGTTTTTGTCCCCCTTCCCTGCCCTCACCCCTCCCAATCATTTTGTTTGCCCCCTTCCCTCCCCTATTTCAAATAAACAAATAAACGTATCTGCAATATACCAGGTAACAAAGTCAGATACAGTAACCACATGAGATTAACCATAAGGGGAAAAAAGAGAAAAGAAATAACCTCACACAGTACATTAAGAACAACCATCACAAAGAAAAACCTTTTGTTTCCATATCCTAGAGTTCATCTCATTTAATCTCACCCTATGTAACCATATGTACATAGCTTTTGAGCTATTGTGATACCTATGTGTTTATGATTCAATAACAACACTTGAAGCAATCAATTTTGACTTCGCCCAATGTTCAATGAAAACATTTTTGACATAATTTTTATGAATATCAGATTTATAGCAGAAGAGTGGTTTTTATAAAATTTCAAGCAAATCTAGCTTCATTGTAACAGTTCATAATCACAGAAACAAAATTAATAAGTTTATACCTGTACACATGAATAAATAGCCATACTTTAGTATAAAAACTCATCCGACAAATGAGGCTTAGTAATTCTACTTCAATTTTCTAGTTAAGAGAACTGGGCATGACATCTTATAGTTTATGCTTCACATAAGTAATGTAACGACAATTACTATTATTTTAATCATTGTAATATCAATTAACATACTTAATTATAAATTCACCAAGGACTGCATGGTACAGTCAAAGTTAGTTCAGAAGCTATAACAGAGTGAATGCAGCAGTTTAATTGAAACTTATATTGATTTTTGTATGGTATTTCAAAAATATATTAAACAGAACAAGAAATTTGTAAGAGAGTGTGTTAGTCATATTCTCAATATGGTTAACTATCCTATGGAAATTGTTAGGAAAGAGCTGAAATAAAGAAAATGAAGGGAAAAATCCCAATGTATATCTAATAAAGGCATTTGAGGACTGGAAAAAAAAGAAAACTGAAGCAAAGTGGGTTTGGGGATATTAACTAATTTTCTTATCTTCATAGAACTCCCATGAATATATTCAGGCTGCCACCAAATCCTGTCTGATTTTAAAGTCCAAGTTCTTATCCAGTACAATGATTACATTTCTTGTGTCTGATCTTGTGACATTCAAATCATGTTGAGGCCTCTTGGTCTGCTTGCTGGCTTTAAGGTTTAGCAACATCCAGTTGTTGAAATCACATAGTAGGATTAACACGGCAATCCAGTAGAAATCATCATGAACTAAATTCCTTTCATCTTTGCTTCTTACTCTTTGTATTTTTCACTTCCAAGAGTGGGTGAAAAATCATATTCATGAACATTTTCCTTCTTGAATTTTATTCTTACTGGACTGACTGTTGTGGTTTTGTCTTATGTAGCACAACTAAACTAATCCAGTTTAAAGAGAACCCAGTTAGAAGAAAGCAAATCCATGTGTTCTTTTCTCTTGGTTCTCAAAAAAACAGAACCCGTTAGCAATCAAGGACAGAATATATTTTGCAATAGACTCTAAGCCAGCTGCCAGACAAGTTCAACCTTTCCCTTTATCTCCCAGGTTAGAACTTTCCTTTCTAATTACAGTAAAAGGTTTGTAGGTACTCCAAATTCCAAAATAAAATCAGACTTGTTCAAAACAGGTTCACTTTTGAAATAGACCCAAGTAGATATAATGTGGTCTGGGTTTATAATGCCATTTAACTGGCTGGCTCTCTGCAGTCTTGTATCCCACACAGCACAACAGAACTGAGATTCAGAAAAGGTCTTTCCATCCGACCACACAATCCTCATAATCACCACTGACACACAGCCACATGTCCTGCTTCATTCCACAACCTGGTCATGCCCTTTGTGCCCCAAAAGAGTGAAAGTGGAAGCCAAATACATGCCTGAATTAGTCATGTATCTCTTTGACTTTGCATATTAAAAGTAAATTGTGAATATCTGTAATCACAATTATGGGTTTTGGCTCTTAACACTAATGATGAGGTATCTTATGCCTAATTTCATAACATTATATAGGATTAACCAAAACCACTAGGACCAGATTAAGAACTAGGATAGTACTAGACCACTTAGGCATCTATTCACTTCCCTTCCTCTGTTTCTCTAATCTAATGGATCATCCTCAAAGAAAGAAATATTTATTATTCACAGTAGAAAGTCAAAATAACTACAATGCTTGTAAGCAAGTAAGCGAATCAAGTATGATGTCTCCACTGTAGATCCAATGTGAGCATGAATTGTAGATTAGAATGTATTGTTGTTTTTCATAGTGTTAATAGAAATCACTGACCTTCAGTGTTGAAAAGTAGCTACTTTAAATAAATGTATCTTGTAAATTAAGGTTACATATTTTCTTCAATCCTGATGGACGGGTTGGAGATAGGAGATCCAGACAATAATAATTACCTCTTTTGTGTATATTTACTTCCTGAGACCATTTCCTATGCCAAGTAGGAATCCTTATTGTATAAGTATTCTTAATCTGTTTAAATAGCAGTGCCCTTCCATACTTAAGGTTTATTTTTTGACTCATTTCCATCATGGCTGTCATCACCACCATTCATCATTATCACCAATTAACAGTGAAAACTCACTGATAAAGTCCATACCTTATGTGAAGAAGAGAAAACAGCAGATATTCTAACATAGACCTGGAGAATTATAATAAAATAACTATAAATCTCCAACCATTTCTTCCTGTACTTTCCAGACAGAAAAACCTTATAAACCATGTATTCTAAAGTTTTCTTGCTACAATTTTCTTGTGAGGATAGATCTTGCAGGACATCTAGCATCCTCTGTCAATATCTCTGGGAAATTTTGCTGCTGGGTTTACATCTTCCTAGATCCAATTTCCTACTTTGCACTGGATTCCCATTCACAGCCCTGATTCTTCCCACTTGCTGCATACTGTCCCCTGCATTGTCATCTTGCTTCTTGGCAGATACTGCTCCAATCTTCACTGTTCAGATCTTCACTGTCCCTTGAAGTACCTCCATATCAAAACAGGGTTATAGCAAACATACAGGCTAGATGAGTGTGTGTATGGGGGAGGGGGGAGAGGAAGGGAGTGACGTAGATGTTCAATCCATCAAAACAGTAACAAAATTTATAATAATTAATGTGATTAGATCCCACATCTTTTTGGGATCTGGGCTTCTTTTTTTGTTGTTTTAAAGGTGATATACAGAGGGGTGATATTACATAAGTCAGATAATGAATGCAGCTCTTTTTGAATAGTGTACCCTCTTTCCTTATTTTCTTCCAGTTTTCCCTCCAGGCCTCCCTTCCTGGCATGCTTTGTACTTCATTTTCAACATTGAGTCTTGTGAATATCACTACTGCATTAGTTCATCCTGTGTCCTATCATTTCTGTGCTCCCCCTTACCCTACCCCCACACATATAAACTTGCATACAAGACAAAAGGTATAGGAAAAAGTAAAACAGTGCCAAAGGAGGGGGGAAAAAGTAAAATAACAAAAAATACCTCTCATTTCCATTTCTTGGGGTTCATTTGATAACATTCATTGTATCTGATCATATGCACATAGCTGTTGACCCCGTGTAACTATTTCCTAATAACATACTCCTATGGTCTCACACTGTGAATGTTTAGAGCCCTGTGTAGTTTATCATGTCCAAGTGTATTTTCTTTTGTCTTTTACCATCCAATGTGTTTACTTATAGATTTATAGGCACTTTGTAGTTATAACAAATAAGTGAAACTACGTAACCTATATTTCAGTCTCTCCATTTCCTTATGAATAGTATAATATCATTCCTTCTGATGGAAGCATGACATTCCATCATATTTTTTAACCTAAAATTTGGGATAGATCTAAATAGTTGATTACACACTGTTTGGTGGAAGTGGCTCTCTCATGATGCTGGGAGAAGTTACCTTCATATAACTTCTATAGAAGATTATCTGTCAATATTAATCAAAGTTAAAAATTCCTATATACTCCAGCCTTATCGGTTTGTAGGATTTTTTTCCTTTGAATAAAATTAAATAATATACACACATAAATATACATGAATATATATATATATATCCTGTCATTTGTCTGTCTTGAGTTAAGGGCTGATGACCTTAAGCCAAATATAAAAAGATTTATAACACAGGTGTACACAGCATAGTATCCTAGAAACACATATCCTCAACTCAGCCTGTTTATGGAAAGTTAAAAAGTTGCTGCTCTTGGGCACAGGAAAATTTGAGCATCTGTCTACTTCATTTAGCATCATGGTTTTTTAAAATAGGAAAGGAAGAGCTAGAAATTGTAGAATAAATTATTTGGTCTTAAGGGCTGATTCGCACTTAAAAGAGAAAAAAATTAGCCTCAGGCCAGGGTGACTGGGGCAACATCAAGTTTATTGACAATGTTCATTGAGGAAAGACTGGGAAAGAAATCGGAATGTGTCTGGCTCCTCATTTTCTAGGGCAGCAAAAAAAAATCCTAAATGTGGCACTGATAATAAGATGATATACTGTCAGACAATGATGTGTGTGGCTCTCCTCTCCTCCCCCAGCCATTAAAGCTGCATTTGGTGGGAGACACATAGTAATTTGTTGAAAATCACAATTTGCTAAGAAACTCTCACAAAAACCCCAAGAGCCCATTACATTAACAGAAGTGACAAGAAAATAAATGTTTTTGACAAGGGAGTGTTCCTATCTGGGAAAGATGGTTATAATGCCAATGATTATTCAGAGAATCGAACTTATTTAAACACACTGTCCCTGATACTTAATAAATGTTATAGTGTGGCTTTTTGTGGCTAATAAAACTTGGTTTACATTTCACCTCGTGCCTACTCTGCTTTGCCTCCCTGGGCTCACTTAAAGTGCATTAAGAAGCGGCATGCAAGATCAGGACCATTGGCTGCAGAACTTAAATAATTCATTTATGCACCATTGCTTTCAGACTGTGTTTTTACAAATGCTGTAATGAGACAAGCTGCAAAATGTTTTACATGGCAGGAAAAGCAACCAAATCATTGAAAGAAAATCCTTTCTCCATGCCTTGTTTCCTTGAGTTTCAGGATAAAACCAGAAGAGCACTTCAGGATTTCCATGTCTCTGAAGAAAACCTAAGTCCTGTTTCTGATGTCCTTTTTTGACCACTAACTTCCTTACCACACCCACGGTCTCAACTTGGTGTCACATGTTTCTCTTATCTAGAATGAATGCCGTATCACTTTTGACAGACTTATTTCCTGAGTTAATTGACATAAATCTCATTGGTCCAAGTCCCCAAAGCATATTTTGAGAGAATACTGCAGAATTATATTTAAAATTTTTCTGAATAAATAACTTTGACAAACATAACAAAAACTTGACCTTTTTGAAAACAATGCATGTTTAAAGGCATGGCACTAGCCCAGAACAAGTAGACTATAAGTAAAAAAAAAAATCTAAAAGACTAAAAAACGTGAAGGTTATTTATATAGTCAATGTAAACAAAAGCAGTACCATAAACCAGTAGGAAAAGAATATTTTGTGTGTTAGAGGAACATTCAATATAATATCTGGCTGCTTATGTGACAAAGAATTGTATTCACAGAAATTTTCAATTGAAACTGTAAGCAGAGTATGACTAAAATACTGTAAGTGAAATGCTAAAAGATGTATAAAAATACCACTTATGTAATTTTCAAGGAGAGATGATTATTCTGAGCCTAACAACAGAGACAACAATAAAGAAAATATTTGATTTTGTAACTATGAAATATATATTAAACATCTCTATGTAAATACTATTAACAAGGTCAAATGGGGGATTAACGGTTTAGAAAAAATGCTTAAGTTATAAGGGAGGGAATTAATATTCTGTAAATGTGATGTCAGAGTCCAGCTGGAAAGCTGTCAAAATAAATAAATAAATAAATAAAGTCAAAATAATCAGAAGTAGGGGATCTCATGCATGTATGGATGATAAAATGTTGTTATTCTCTACAAAAGACTGTGAAAGAACCACAGCCTCATCTAAAGGTCATTGTGGACACACACACACACACACACACACACACACACACACACACACACACACACACAGAGCAACACAATTACAAACCTTCACCAGGACATCTACCTAAGGACTGTTTCTTCTTGAATGTCATTATCATCATCATGATTGTTGATTATAGCTGAAGGTCACTATTGCAGCTCTGCTCTGTGATGCTTCTTATTTTGAAGATGTTCCTTTGCCTTAAGTATGCTGACAGTTTGCTACTGTACATGTATTCCTGTTGCAATGCTTTTTCTGCTCTTAAATAGGCACCATTTTTCTTTGGAAAACGTTTGTTTGAGCTGGGCACTGGTAACTCTTGCCTGTAATCCTAGATACTCAGGAGTCTGAGATCTAAGCATCATGGTTTGAAGCCAGCCTAGCATAAAAGTTCTCATGAAACTCTTATCTCTAATCAACCATTCAAAAGCTGAAAGTGGTGTTGTGGCTCAAAGTGGTAGAGGACTAGCCTTGAGCAAAAGAGCTCAGGAAAGAGTTCAGGAACAGAGCCCATATCCTAAGTTCAAGCTCCACAACTGACCAATGAAAATTGTTTGACTATTGTTTATATCAAAAAGTCTTGTTACATACATTTTTTACATATCAAAAAGATTTTTTTACCTAGACAAAAGATAAGATGGAAACTGTTGAAAATACAAATTACAAATACAAAATACAAATTATCTACTTGACTATGAACTACTACGATTGGTGAGATTGTTCTTGAAACTATTCATTGGTTCATTTTTGTAATTCCTAAAGGGGAATTGTCATATGGCTGGCTGTGTGCTCCAAAATCTTTATTTAAACAAGAAATTTCAAGTAAGAAATTGTTCCATTAGGAAATTATGTAAGGAAGCAACCAGAGAAATTTGCATATTTAATTTTTATCAGAAGTTTTCATAAGTGCAAATTCTTAAAAATTTTTCTTCTTGTAAAAATATTCTCCATTTACATATTATGTAAAACGATGTAGATATTACTAATTTCTAAAAATGTTTTGGAGATGTAGAATGTAGGAATTTTCAACTTGTAAATCCTTAATAAAAAGCTTTCTCTGACAAGAATGGCCAAGATTTTGAACTCAGACAATGACAGGTGCTGACGGGGTTGTGGAGAAAAAGGAACCCTAGTGCACTGCTCGTGGGATTGTAAACTAGTTCAGCCACTCTGGAAAGCAGTGTGGAGGTTTCTTAAAGAACTGAAAATTGGCCTTCCCTACGATCCCACCATACCACTTCTGGGCACCTACCCTGAACATCATAACCCAGGATATGATAAGGACACCTGCTTAGCTATGTTCATCTCTGCACTATTCACAATAGCCAGGCAATGGAAACAATCCAGATGCCCTACTGCAGATGAATGGATACAGAAAATGTGGTATATATATACAATGGAATTCTACATAGCCAATGGACAAGATAAAATAATGGCATTTGCAGGGAAGTGAATGAATATAGAATCATGTTGAGTGAGACAAGTCAAGACCAAAGGGACAAAAGGCGCATGGTATCTATGTGGCTATTAGATCCAAACAGTACAAGAGCAAGGACTGAATATTTGCATACCCAATGCTATGGACATGGTACGGGAAATATAAACACAACTACATAGACATAAAAACCTATGACTCTATAGACATAATGTTTTATTACATAGATTAATATGTATCTATGATATACAAACCCTTAGCCTAATTCTAAAAACTAAGTGCTAGTGATTGTATATAGAGATTCCCTTCTTGAATACTTGTTTGTTAAACATGTCATTTGAAATATGATGTAAAAATCAATGTTAATAAACTCTTTAATTAAAAGAAAGCTTTTTCTGTATATACACACATACATACATACATAAAAACAATACCTATATATCTCTACATATATAGGCATAAATATGTATAAGGCAAAGTATATATTGATTAACTGGTAAGAAGTTTATAACACATATTTGGTTTATCAAGAAAAGATAAAATCAATATGCAAAATGTATATCATAAATATAATGAATAAGCTGAATCTAATAGACACAGAAAAATTGCCCTCCTAATTGAAGAATTACATGAGCTTCAAGCACAGTGGAACACTTAAGAAAATTAACTCTTATTGACTTTTAATAATTGAACAATTATTAAATTGGATATTAGTCTAGTAATAATTAATTTGAATACTTTAAAAACACATTACAGAAGATTATTTTCTGCAGATAATAGAAATTTGTTATTATTAATGAAAATATTGGACCAGATAAAACATTTGCTTACCAAGCTCAAATCCCCATATTGCTAAAAAATAAAAGGATCCACATCTCTAACTCCTGCAATATGTTTAAAAAAACTATCACATAGAAATAGCTGTATACTTATAAATTAAGAAAATACCTTTACATAATTTATGCATAAAATCAAAGTCATGATGACAATAACAAGGACTTACCACTGAGCAAGACACTGCAATTTACTCAAATAAGTAGAGTACCTCTCCTTCTATGTTTAGATTTTTCTCACAACACAAGAAAAGCTAGTTTTTGAATGGAAATAAATTAAACTTCTAAGACAAATACATGATAAACTTAATTAAGAGAAGATTTTAACTACACACACTTATAATTGTCAAATGATATATAAGGTATCTATAAGGCGAAGTGGAGGGGAAAAAAGAGAGAGGAAGGAAAGGAGAAATAAAAGAGATAAAGGAGACAGGACAGAGGAGGGAGAAACAGAAGGAGTGAAACAGAATATGCAGTAAGATAAGGGAAAAGTGGTTCAAGCCATAAATAGACATTTGACCAAAACGAAGCAAACCCTAAAAATAAAGAATCCTAATCTCGTTATTTATCAGGGAAAGTCAAATTAAACGAAGTATAAGGTTAACGTTTGCACCTACAGGATCAGCTATCAGTAAACATATCAAATTAAGTGTGGTGAGCAGGTGAAACTAGAGAGCCTCTCAACCCTAGTGGGAAGAATGTAAATTGGAATAAGCATTATTTTTTTCCTCATTTGTCATAATCAATAGAAACCTTGGGCTCTCTTAGCAGAGATTTACAATAGAACAAAACCTAGATACTTAAGCCTGTATGGGATGATGCTAAATGAAAGGACCTCCAGGATGTAGAAACAAAAGCCATTATTTTTTTTCAATTGTCAAATATCTATTGCCAAGAGAATCATAAGACGCTGGGTAGGTTACAAAACTACCATCCATACCACACTTAAATTCCTGCATAATTATATAAAGTAATATGTAAGAGTATAGCTTAGTAGCACTGTTTCTAATAATATAAAACTAGAAATAATTCTATGTTCAGCAACAGTAAAATAAAAGTGCATACTGGGAAGGGATATTTCCTGTCCAAAGAAATTTGGCACATAGAACTATTACAACTACAGCAGAGACTGCAAGGCTATAAGGTTGGATCTCAAAAGTACAACTTCATTAAAATAAAGTCTGATTTGTACAAATCGATAGATAATAGACAACTTGGTGAAAAGAATAATTAAGGATGAAAAGATTGAGATAAATGAATAAGGCAATTCATTTGTAGCGCTGTGAGTTAGGATCTCTAGAAGACATCAGCAAACAGCAGGTATTCCCTTGAAAGTTTAAAACTCTGAATCTCAGAGGAAAGGCCTAGATTGCAACAGATGTCAGAGACAGTTGAGGAACAGGAGAAGATGAGATCATTAGGACAAGTGTAATGAAAATAGATAACGTATGTTAAAGTTCCCTAAACAAAGACAAAGTTTCAAGAATGAAAAGAAAGAACCAATTACAAAGGTGAGAAATGGCAGAGACATTAGGGGTAGCTGTGTTTTGAAGGATCTCATATTGAATAAGGAATAAGATTTGGTGGGTAACGAGATTATAGAGCACAGGGTTATATGGAACTAAAGAGAAAGAGTGTGACAGAGAGATAGAGAGAGACAGAGAGACACTGAGAGAGGTTCCATGTGTCATTGAGAATTCTCTGTTGTTGGATCAATTAAGCCATCAATAACATACATTTAAACACCCTTAGGAAATATGGAATAGAATAAGTCTGGGGAAGACATTAATTTTATTCTGGACATGGAATGTGTGAGAGAATCGATGGGAGATACTCCACTAGAAATATCTAGAAGCCCTTTGTATATATGATTGTGAACTTTGAGGAAATATATGATAACACTGATTTATATTATCCACATATGAGAAGATAAAGCTACATAATTAGAGTAGTCCAGAAGGCATTTCATCTAGGCACATCCCTGGAGCTAAAACAGAAGGGACACCAGGTTAAAGACTAAAGAGTTCAGCATAAAACAGATGGTAAAAGAGCCAGGAAAGGAGACAAAATCCAGAAAGTAAAGAACCAGTTCTTTACAAAAGAGTTCCCTCTGTTTTCACTGGTGAAAAAAAGCCTTCTGTGTTTTCTCAAACCTAGGATGGAGGACAGAAAGATTTGCAGGGAAAATAGAGAAATCCTGCCTTGAAAATCCTCATACAGCTCCCAAATTATGGCTATAAATGAACTGCGAGATAGGGCAGACATCGTTTTGTAAACAAGAAACAATTCTCAGACAAAAAAGATTTGCATTTGGCTCTGAAATCAAAATTCCTGGAGTTAGATACATTTCTTTTCTTTAAAACTTTATAATCAAGATAGCTGACTCTCTCCTTTTTTCATGTGGCTTCCGATGAGGACAACATATGAAATGTTTTATGTCTACTCTCCCCACCCCCAACCCGAGATCTCCCACCTTTGCTAATGCTACTTTCCTTGAACAGATGGGAATGAGAAGTATTGGCTCTGCTACTCTCACAGAGGAAACATTTTGTTTTAGTCAGACATTGGATACATTTGGTTGAGGCTTCTATTAATCAGCTCAGGTGGACACAGAAAGCATCATAGACCGGTGGCTTTGACAATAGAAGACTTATTCCCTTGTGATTCTAGAGGCTGGCAAGTTCAAGATCAAGGTTTGGGAAAGTGTATTTCTGATAAGGCTCTACCCTGTTTGTGGATGATTGTGTCCTTGCTGGGTTTGCTTGTTGCCTGTTTTCTGGGGAGCTAGGAGAGGAGGGAAGATAGGGCAGAGAGAAGGGAGGAAGAAGGATAAAGGAATCTCCTCTGAGGTTTCTTATACAGAAGCTAATCCTAGCTAAGCAAGTCCCCACACTTAATGTCTCATTTAGTCTTATTTACTTCCTGAAAAAACCTATCTCCAGTTCAATCACATTGAAGATGGGTCTTGGATATATAAACTTAGAAGGGACAAGATGTAGTTCATATCAAAGTTCATCCTGCTGATAGAATTTGGAGCACTGAGTGGCTGTGACTCTTGAGTCATTATAGGAGATTTTAAACAAATATCATCAGAACTTAAGGCTGCTAGTTAATTTCATTCTCTCTTTAACGTTTGAAAAAGAAGCCCTATGCAAACACTTCAAAATTACAATACCTCATTTATCTAGCTAATGTGAATAAACATGTATTATTTACCAAAGTAAATAATTCATTTGTGTTGTACTCGTAAGTGGGGGTGAACATTCTCAATCATAGTGAACCCTAAATAACACAGAACATTTTTAAGCAATATTTACATTGTAGAATTGCATGCAAGAGCATGAACTTAACTATAAAATTATTTTAAACTGAGCATGTCAGAGTGTGAAGAGTATTCTCTAGATAGCATTATGCAGTGTGTGGTTTATCCTTGGTGGAAATGTCAGAAAATCGTATAATTCCGTGGATAACCAGTCCCACAGGAAGGTGCAAGTGAAGAGGCTGGAGACCATGAAAGGCTCAAATAGGAAAACTGACATGACCCACAGCCACAATCCTAGCCTTGGTTTTTATCCCAATATAACTCCTCAGCATTCATGATTAACAGCCAGAAGGAGAAAGACAAAAGTGCAGAAAGCCTCAAGTAAATATAGAACTATGAGAAGGGGTTGAGGGCACACAGCTTTGATTTGTACTTTTAACTATAAGAGACTTAAGCTCCAGCGGGAAGAAAATTTTCTCCTCATTTCCAGACAGCAAGGGTAGTAGAACAACAACGAAGTGATGATACTGTTATCAGGGTCATGAGAGAAAACTAGGAACATAGCCACAGCTAGTGGCATCCCACAGCGTGAAAGCAAAGTCAGGAGAAGGAATCCACAGGAGCAGCTAACAGAGGTTCTGGGGAATATCTGGGCAGGTCCCAGGAACCATTGCAATGAAAGAGAGGAGTTGATATGGCAAACACACACACACACACACACACACACACACACACGCACACACACACACACACGCACACGCATGTGAACAAAGGCAAAAGCTTTTGTAAAAAAATTGATTGTGGGGGCCGGGAGTCTGGCCTAGTGGTTAAAGTGCTTGCCTAGCATGCATGAAGACCCGGGTTCAATTCCTCGGTACCACATACATAGCAAAAAGCCAGAAGTGGTGCTGAGGCTCAAGTGGTAGAGCTCTAGCCTTGAGAAAGTCCAAGGACAGGGCTCAGGCCCTGAGCTCAAGCCCAGGACTGGCAAAAAAAAAAATTAATTGTGTTAATTATTGTTAAGTAGTTGTACAAAAGAGTTTATGAATATAATATATCTTAATCAGTGCCATCCCTTTCAACATTCTCACTCATTCTTCCTCTACCCACCCTCTCCCTCACTCTTCTTAGTTTTGTAGAATATGCGATGGAGTTTTCTTAACTACATTCTCTCCCTCTTCTCTTTGTCTACTCCTTTCCCTCTGACCTCATCACACCCCTTTGAAGGACCTGTTTCCCTCGTGTCTTATTTTGCTGAACTTTGTCTTTGAAAGACGGAGTTTTTAAATTTAATTGTGAAGGTGAAATACAGAGAAGTTACGGTTACATACGGAAGACAAGGAGTACATTTCTTGTCAAATATGATTACCTTCTCCCTTGTTTTTTCCCACTTTCCCTCCCTCCCAAGTTGTAAAGTCCATTTCCAACATAGTGTTTTGTGAACAGCTCATCAACTTTGTCCTTTCTTTCACCATTTTGTTATTTCCCTTCCCAAATCAGATAAAGGTATGTACAAGACACAGGGTACCCAAATCTCAAACAGTGACAATCGGGGTAAACAAAAGTAGGAGGGAGGTGAAAGCAAAAGGAAATACATTCACACAGTGCATTAAAGAACAATTTTTTTTTAAAAAAACATTGTTTCAATATCTTAGAGTTCATTTCAATTAGCATCATTTTATACAGTCATATATACCTGGCTATTGTGATCCTCTGCTAGAACTATTCTAGGTACATACTAATTCTCCCCTTTTACTACCGCCCTTCCTTCCTCCCTTAATCGCTCCCACCTGTTCATCTCTCACCTGTGGCACTAATGAGCATCTGTTCTTTGCATCATAAACTTTATTTTATTCTTATTTATTTATTTTTGCCAGTCCCGGGGCTTGAATTCAGGGCCTGAGTACTGTCCTTGGACTTTCTCAAGGCTAAAACTCTACCACTTGAGCCACGGCACCCTTCCAGCTTTTTTCTATGTGTATGGTACCGAGGAATAGAACCTAGGTCTTTGTGCATGCTAGGCAAGCACTCTACCATTAGACCAAACTCCCAGCCCCTTAAACTTTATTTTTATGTTAGTCATATATCATTTAGGTGTAAATATTAAGGTAAACAGAAATCCCCACATACACATGGGGGAAGGATCCAGAAAATAGAAGCTTGGTTCACAGTATAAAGAACCCCAGCCTCATTACTTCACTGCCACGTTTCCTCAGAACAGCTTCAGACAGATAAAACATTAGCGCACCCTCCCAAGTCCATGTTCAGTTTGGGTTCCAGTGTGGGAAAATATCCAGAGTTAACCCCAATGGGTTTTCCTCGAAAAATACAATAGAAAATAAACATATCGGCATGTCTCATACACTCGTCTAAAAACAGTCATGGTTGGAGCCCAGCCTAAAAACTCCATCAGCTGCTTTACCTCAACTCTTTGCCCTTTTCCCAACATGCACATATTTATAACCTGGGTTTCCCAAACAGATTACTCTGTATTTCCGCCATCTGGTTTATGGATTTTTTTTTTTAACGTGCTACAGGCTGCCAAACGGTAAAGCTAGTAGGGTTCTTGTTTAAGGGAAAGCAACTCTGGCAGGGTGTTGTAAAATAACAGCACATTAGCTACTTGGAAGCAGTAGCAGAACTCCAGAGACTTTTAAGAATGCAGGAAGACTTTGAGAGAGTTTAATGTAGAGGACACAATACGACTGTCTCATAAGTTTTGGCAGAACATTGAAATGCTCTCTCCCATGAATATAAATAAAATCATAGCAGAATATGAAAGGTGAAAAGATTTTTAAATTTTGCCTTCAATTTCTACCTACATCTTCTGTAGAAAAAAAATGATGCAGTTTCCTTTATGCAGAGACCCAGCTCTTGTATCTTTGAGGCTCCATTTCTATTAGCAAAGAGAATCTAGCCAATGTTAAAACAGGTGCTCTGTATGCAGTGGAAGGTATATTAAAGTTTGTCTTACAACAACAGTTTTGTTAAGTGAATCCTATTACACTGTTCAATTCCATTACAAATGTCAAAGATTCATTCTGCAGGAAGAGCACTGGGCCCCAAATGAATTCACAGATCACAATGTTGCAAATGTCTCTGAACAAAGGAACAAATTCTGTCAGAAAAAAATACATATAAGTATATATAAGTATGTGTGTATACATATCCACTATGGTCCAAAATATGATTCATAGTATTCTAAACTCAAATAAGAAAAAGAAATTAAAATTTATGTGAAAATGTACCTATGGACCTTTAAGAGATGGGTGGGGATGGGATACATAGTGGGAGAATGTTGAAAGGGACTGTTTTGATCATTGTACACATACATATACAGGTTAAAGTCAGGCCTCCTACAACTGTTTGAAATTAATAAATAAAAATACAGGAGGTGGAAATTCTGACAGCATTTTCATCTGCCTAACTCTGGTTTACACATTCCAGCCAGGGCTAGGAAAGAAATTCCTAATGGTCAGAGATCTGGACTAGCATGTGTGAGCTTGTTTTAATGAGTTCCCAATTACCTTAGAGTTTCTGGGTTGCTATGCAGGTAATTTGGGAAGTAGAGGCCACTGTAGCATACTCTTCAGGCACTTCCATTATTCTGCCTAGGTATCTTCATTTCTTAAACTCGAGAATCAAAGAACCAAGTGTATAAATGCAATATGTACAGTTACATTTCCGCTTTGTTCTGCACTTGTGCTAGGGTATTTGAAGAACAGATAGCATTTAGGAAATGACACTGTGGCAGTGGGTAGGCAGTAGATTATGCATTATGCCCTCTCTTTTCTTTTTATTTATTTTATTTATTTAATTTTTATTTAATTTTTTCTTTTTTTTGTCATTGGTCATAGGACTTTGGCCAGGACATTATCCCTAAGCTCCTTAGATCAAGGTTACCGCCCTACCCTTGAGTCACAGCTCCACTTCCAGTTTTCTGGTGATTAATTTGGAGATAAGAGTTTCACGGACTTTTTAGAGCCTGGGCTGGCTTTGAACTGTGATCCTCAGTTCTCAGCCTCCTGAGTAGCTACGATTATAGGCGTGAGCCACCTCACCTGGCTTATGCCTACTCTTTTCTTAACACAAGCGTGGTGCATTTAGCTGACAATAAATCTCTCACTTGGGGTTGTTAGCATATTAGTTGATGTCAGTTGAGTTTAGAAAAACTATGAATGCTAACTGGGTGGATTTGTCCATTTCTTCAGCCAGTTATTCATTTGTTTGTTAATGCAGAGATAAGATACAAGATGACTGCCCTAAAGATATCCCTAGTACTAGCAAAAAAGCTGAATGTTTCCCAAATGTTGTGCATAGCACTTTAACATTCACTTCTCAGACTGCAGGATTTATTAACCTTGGCTTACAAATGTAAACCCAAGGACATTTTCTGAAATTCAGAAAATACTTTTAATTTTTCCCTAGAATAAAGTAGCATTCTGAACTTAAATTCTGGGATGTAAATATCCATGCCATTTGTGCTAAAACACGAAGTTGACTCAGTAATAAGCATGATGTGGTCAATGATGACAGAAACTCATTACTAATGTGATTGTGATTTTGCCTTAATGTGTGAATTCCTTAAAATTTGTGATGTGAGGGACCACTCTTCTATAAAGAATGAGACTTATAATATTTAAAATAAATTCCTAACAGTTAGCAGCATATTGACAACATATTTACTGGCAGTTGGAGATCTTGCTGACATTAGTTTTATGGTATGAGCCCAATCATTCCGGGACCCATTATGTCACATTGCCATCTGTACAAATTTGGAAGGCAAAAGGAAGATGGGAGGGAGGTGGCTAACTTAAAATCTCTGCTGGTGAGTAGTTTCAGGTACAGAATTATGCAGGGGAATCAAGCCCTTGAAATTCTTCTCCTTTCCCTCTTTTTCTCACACTCAACCAATTGCAGGATCCATCCATTACAGAGAGAAGACATAAACTCAGCAGACCGAGAGTCATAAGAGACATGAGTGAGGTTGTGAGCCAAAACTTCAGCAGGAAAGCTTATGGAAAACACTTCCTATTCACTTACAAAACATGAAACAGAATGCCCGGAATACTACTTTTAAATCTTCAATGGCTTTAAAATGTTGAATGGGAGGAATTTCCTCCCTAACATGAGTGATAATGTCATAAAGGTACATAAAGTTACAAAGGTACTCCAAGGAGTTCATGTGTTTTACCAAACTGGACTCCAGGCTGGTTGGAAACAGCATTCAAATATAGCTCTGTGGTATCTTCATAATAACTTTTTAGTTTATACTTTAGCCTGGATGAGTCCTCAGTGGAGCTCCTTATGTGGGAATTCAAGATTCAGATTTTGTCCATGGTTAGGACCCTGTAGGGTACTAGGAGGTAAATTGTTTTATTTTGAGCATTGGTCATACCATCTTGCTCATTCTCAGCGTGGAACTGAAATTAGTCATTCACTATACTAAAGAAAGCAAGGTAGCTCTCAGGGGAGAGTTTATGAGACTTTTAATCGCTAACATTTGGCATACCATCAGAAATTGAATGTGATGGACCTTGATGCTCCAGCTATCAAGGGTGATTCAGACAGAAGACAGTATAGAGCCTTGGGTGCTTGTGCTGTTGAAGATGCTAGCCTCTGCCAGCCTGGGTATGGGGCTGCCAAGGGCTTCTCCAATGGAGAAAAGTCTTCACTATCTAGGTCCATATGACCAAAAAATATTCCCCTGTGTTCCCCATCATCTTGTATTTCAGGTTCTACTTGTTTCCGCAACTGTACTTCCTAAGTTGCCAAAGACAATTTTGTGCTAAGTTTTAGAGAGATGCTGAACACAGAAGAACATGTATATAACATGTAAATACATTTTATAACTGAAAGGAGCTCTTAAAAGCACAAACATTCCTTCTCTATAGGCCTATAACATTTAAAAAAATAATTGCAACCAGACTTATGCAAAGAAAGCCTTACAAAAGAGAAAAAGGATTGGTGTGCACATTTTCCCAGGCTTCCGTGGCACCACAGTTCCATGATCCTATGACAGTTTGGACCTTAGCATGAATTGTTTGGATTTCTAAGAGGAAACTGGAAGATTTACGCCTTTCCTGTTGGGGAAATTCTTCTGATTTATGACTACCATGTTTGTGTGTGCTAAATCATGCTGAAGTGTGTTAAATATTTTGTTTTTTAATTTTGGTTGAGTGGGGTGCTGGTCATCCAAATTAATGGCTGTGCATGGGTGGCATAAATTCCAAGAGACATTTGCAGTGGGTGTGCATTCTTTGCACGGTGGCAGCAGATTGATGGTTCCTATGTCCCACGTGAGAATCACATGGCCCAGCAACTGCTCAGTGCAGACGTTCTAGGATCATAAATGTGACTTGTTATGATTGTTGGAAAGAGTTGTACTTTAAGCCATGAAGAAGAATTATTTTAAAATGATGATCCATGTCATTTCCTAATCATTGTCTTTAAAAGCCTCAAACTTCTGCAGTATCATTGCTAGGCCAATACAGACCCATGGAACTGATGCCACATTAATATCCATCCACATAACCACTGGAGTAAGTTCGTTTGTTATTTGAACATCTCTGCTGTCGCCTGGTTGCAAATAATTGTTTACTCTGCCTTTTCACTTCCAAGTTGCCGTAGAATCAATTTGATGTGAGTGGGTAGCCAGTGGCAGTCAATCATATTATCAATTAAGGTACTATAAGTGGGTGACTGTTCACACTACACTATAGTATCTATGGAATCAATCAGGATGAGAAAGCCTATTTGTACTATGAATGTATACAAATTAAAAAAATATTTTCTTTTCACTTGGAAAAGTTTACTTTGCTCTCAGGATAGTGTTAAGTATTAGATCTGGGGTGGGGTGGAAGAGAGTTGTGACATGATTTCTATAATATATAGTACATTTAATCTACAATATATTTAACATGATAAGAAGCATTGGGGAGCAATATTTTGTATTAATTTGCTTAATAAATGTGAGGGTTGAATTATATGTCTGAGTCTCCAGATCTTTAATTTTGAGCAGTTCATTTAATTGATGGAGGCCCAGATACTCCATTTTGAAATTAACCATGGTACTTCTCACCTGGTGAAGCTGTGTTAGATGAAGAAGTTGGGCATTTGACATAGTTACACTGGTGCTGGGAGAACTGGAAGACAAGCCAGAGGTGTCACCGGGGCCAGCAGTGGGTGAAGACATTTGCTGGAAAGATTTAACAAAGCAACGGATCAACAAGGAAACAAAAATGAGATGAGACAAAGTATCAGGATTTGAAACACCCAAGTAGGAGAAAGATCAAGTAATTCTAAGCCAGGAGGATTATGACACTTTGAAAAGATTCCCTCGGTGGCTCATCTGTAGTGCTCTTGGGAGGTGAGTCCTAGTGGGAGAAATAGATCACTGGGGTTTCTGTCTTTTAAGGGAATATTGGAGACTTACCCTCTTCTCTTCTTCTCACTTTTACTTCCTAGACACCATGAGCTGGCTTTACTTCACTCTCTCCGCCAATTGTGCCACCTCTTCAGAGGCTCCAAAGCCCACTGACCATAGACTGAACAGCCAAATCCACCAGCCAGAACCACCTTTCCCTCCTTAGATGTTGATTTGTTTAAAGTACCTCTTTAAAATGCCTTCCACCATGTTGGAACATGTAGACTTGCAGTACGTAGGCATGGCTATGTTCATAAAGTTATTTTTTTAAAGCTTGGACCTACTCAGAAAACATATTTAACACAGTGAAGCATATGTTTAAAAGTAGGAGGGGCTAGAAGATAATTTGGAGACTTTATAAAGTCCCAACTTCACATATCTTAAAATTATATGTCGATGCATTGTCTTCACTTAAGTACATTTAAGTACATTTAGCTACAGTTTAGACACATTTAACTACAGAGAACTATCTTCTATTGAAAGTAAGATCACATCAAATTAGTTTAGGAAGTGTTGCAATCAAGATAGTCAATGTTTCCCAAATTCCCATGGAAAGAATAGAGGACAGAAACATGCCAACTTTTAGCTAAAGCACTGTGATGTGAAACCGTGTACTGGGTTTAGTTCTACTTCTCTGGATGCTATTTTACTTGGGAAGATTGCTACAGTCCCTTGCTTAAGGCCTACTTTCTTAATCTTTTGGCTTCTCCTTTCCCTTCCCCACCTTCTCCTCTTCTGTGAGACAATGTTATGGCCCAGTGGGCTGCAGAAAGTTAACAAGTGCTGAACAAGTGTGGAATCCATAGGATTCCCTCAGCCCATTAGTTTCCCTACAGTGAAGTATCCAGTTTCCTTCAATAAATACCATCCATTCCTCAGTCAAGGAGAGGCTGGTGAGTAAAGCTCACTACTGCATGGCTCATAATCAAAGGAGGATTGTTAAATAGGTCATTGAAAGGCTTTCCCATCCCAGTGACTGGAATGCTGAATTTCCTCCACAGAAGCAGGTAGTCAGCCAGGATGTTTATTCACTGAAGGTCAGGCTTTTGTATTATGAAACTTCTAGCAGATGTGATAAGCAGTAAATTGCAGATCTATCACATTTTTTTCCCCTCCAGAAAGTGTGTCTGTATGAAATCAGCAGAATACTGCCTCCCCATGATTTATGGCCTACTTTTGACCACCTCTTATCAGGTTCCCACAAGCCCCTTTCTGATGCAGCTCATGTCTGAATGACAATAGACAAACCAGTGCCATTATGCACCAAAATCTCCCTCTGCATTCTAGACACCAAGATTACATCTGGGGTATTGATTTATTGCTGCTTTCCCTCCCCCCAACCCCCCACAGGGACCAGTTTGTTCAGCCTGAACAAGATGGACTATTATTAAACAGAACCAACAACTCTATGGGAACTTTTTAAGGAATAATCATCTGCTTCCTTCGTTCTAACAACCTGGGCATATAAGGAACTGCAATGTGTTTAAATATTTAGGCTGTTTATTTGTCTCTGCTCGTTTCTTCTTCAAGTATGCAAAATAAGATGAAACAGGCCTTGGGAAGAAGGGAATCTTTGTAGTTTCTCAGATGTTGAAACACAATGTGTTTCTTTTTATGAACCACAAGGAAATGATTACAAATCTCTGCTTTGGTGAGTATTTCTGAAACACCTACTGTATCTGTAGCAATGAGGTTTTATGACAGCTTTAACAGTTTCTGCAAAATTTATATGTTCTACCAGTAGATCATTTTGGGGAGCGATATAAATTTTACAGCACATCAGAGTTTTATATCACCTACAGATGCCTGATGTAGGATTCACATTAAGTAGGCCCCATATCCACTCACAGCGTTCTATTCTTCAGGGTATTTATGTTTGCCAGGCAAAAGGGCCCTTCAACACTTTTCTCTGTACAAATGATCAGTCCTCCTCCCTTGTTACCGTTCAGCTTAACATCATTTGGTCAGACTATTTGTCTAGGGGAGATCCACCCACACTCCCATCAATTTACATAGTAGACAGCCTGTACTACCTCCGCTCTCTACCTCCCTCCTATATATGGGGAGGAGGATGTTTCTGCAGCTACTGAGGGCCTGAGTGACCTGAATGAAAAAAAAAATCAAAAAAGGGAAGCTTTTTACAGAGGCCATCTTCTTTTCTGAATCCTCAGTTGGGTTTTGGGATCTGACAAGTGGTCCCGGAACAGAGTACTGAAAAGTATAGCTGCCTTCGGAAATCTAAGCAGGTTGCTATGAAGTCTGTAGTAAAATTCTAGGACTATGAAGGCAATGATTGAAGAATTCTGGAATTAGGAAACAGACAGGTTAAATCAAAATCAAAGGCTTAGCTGATCATTCTTGGAGAATATCATTAGGATGCTGTCCTTTGGGGGACAACAAGTACTGGTGCTTGCTAGTGATTGTCACTCTTGACAACAAGGAAATGGAGAAGAGGGAATTCTTACACACCAATGATAGGATTACAGTTAATATAGGCACTATAAAAAATAGTACAGAGATTCTTCGAAAAGTGAAACAATATAGAACTGCCATATGATTTAGGTATTGCAGTAATGGATATATACTCAGAGGAAATTAAAGAAGTATGTTGAAGAAATATCTACACTTCCATATTTATTAAAAATTACTTGTCATAGCCATTATATGGATTCAAATCAGTTGTACATCAATGGATGAATGGACAGGAAAAGGCGGTTTATATACACAATGGAATATGTCTGTCATGAAAAGGATGCAATCCTATCATTTATGACAATATAGGTGGGCTAGCAAGACATATGTTCTTGGAAATAAATGTGGTTTAGAAAGATAAATATTGTGTGATTTCACTCATGTGGAATCTAAAGAAGTTGCTCTCAAAAATAGAGTGCAGAAAAGTAGTCACCAGAGGGTAGAAAAGGTATGGGGAGGAGAGGGAGAGAGAAAGATTGAGTCATAGGTATAAAGTTACACAGGGTGAAAAAGGCTCGTGTGTAATATTAGGCAAAATGACAACTAGTTAGCAATATACCTAATAGAGGGTATTCTTAATATCCTTCCTTCCTATTCTCCTCCTCCTCCTGTTTCTTCTTCTTCTTCTTCTTCTTCTTCTTCTTCTTCTTCTTCTTCTTCTTCTTCTTCTTCTTCTCTTCCTCCCCTTCCCCCTCCCCTCCCCCTCTTCCCCCCTTCTTCCCCCCACCTCCTCCTCTCCCTCCCCCCACCTCCTCCTCTCCCTCCCCCTCCCTCCCTCCTCTTCCTCCCTCCCTCCCTCTTCCTCTTCCTCCTCCTCCTCCTCCTCCTCCTCCTCCTCCTCCTCCTCCTCCTCCTCCTCCTCCTCCTCCTCCTTCTTCTTCTTCTTCTTCTTCTTCTTCTTCTTCTTCTTCTTCTTCTTCTTCTCTCTTCTTCTTCTTCTTCTTCTCTCTTCTCTTTCTTCCTCTTCTTCTTCTGTAGCATGTTTTTATAAATAATAGCCCAGAGTAAAATCCCTCACTCTTATTCTCTGGATTGTGATTGCATTGTAAGAGTAATGATAACAAGAATAATTTGGGTTTTTCCCCAAGTTTTTTCAATGCTCTAGTATCCCCTAGGTGGTATGTCTGGATGATCCGGTGCTTGTGCTGATTTAGATTATTGCCTGACTTAAGGTTGAGAAAAGGGGAAAGATTACTGACTTTTCTGATGAAGGTATCCTGGATTTAATTAAGCTCTGCTATGCACTGCCCTACTTCCAAGGTATAAAATATGCCAATCTCAGGGTAACAGAGGAGGAAATTTGATTAGGTGTCAGTTTAAGGACCGTGTAGGCAATGGAGAGGCTCTACTAGGATAAAATCACTTGCCAGAGTGGAATATTTGATTGTACTGAAAATGTTGTACTGCACAATCTGAATGGAGTGATGCACCATGGAACAGTTTTCAGTTAACAACAAACTCTATATGTAATAATGCTGACCTAATGTTATAATGGAGGGGAAAAGAATCTTGCTACCTGGTGAGATTGTAGCTGTAGTCATGCTACAGTACAGCATGATACTCACATTTGTACTAGTACTGCTATAAACAAACCTACTCTGCTGCACTTGTAAAGAAGTATAGCATAAGACAGTGGCTCACGCCTGTAATCCTAGCTACTTAGGAGGCTGAGAGTTGTGGATTGTGGTTTGAAGCCAAACTGAACAGAAGAATCTGTGAGACTCTTATCTGCAGTGAACACCTCAAAAACAAAACAAAATAAAGCACAACAAAATCAGGAGTGAAGCTGTGCGTCAACAGGGTAGAGCACTAGCCTTCGGCAAAAAGTGCTCAGGGACAGCACTCTGGCTCTGAGTTCAAACAGTATGACTGACCAAAAAACAACAGCGACAACTACCACAACAAATTTTACTATATTACATAATAAAATTTAATAATAATGAATGTCTATGATACTCTTTTATGTATTTAGTCTACCTCTATCATCACTTTAAAGCTCATTCTTTATTAACAATCTAGTAACAAGTTTGGTATGCCATGCTACACTGAAGTGAACACACTACAACAATGACTACTGCCTGTTGATGACCACATCTTGGATTGTTTAATTTTCTCTGGCATTTGTTATTTAACCTTGTGTTGTTTAGTTGAACCTGGCTATATCAGCCATATTACTGTGTAGTAGGCTGTATTCTCTAATTTGCGGTAAGCTCTGTCTATGGTAGCCATACAGTGAGGAGATCATGTGATATATGATTGTTTCTCAAAACATAGCCATTCATTAAGTGATGAATAGTTGTAGCTCTCCCCACCAACCAAGTGAAACAAAGTGACTGAGATTTAGGAAATGAATAATAAGACTCAAGACAGTGAAGAAGTATCAAGATTCTAAAAGGAGCAAAGGGCCAGGTGATGAACTTTCTTCAATAAGAGACCCTGCACCACAGGTCTTTTTGATAGTAGTAGTTACATGAGGTGGCCTAGAAACTTATGAGTAGAATCTACTTTTATAGAGGAAAGGCCTTTTGAAGGACATCATTTTTTTTTCCATTCTACCGTTCTTCCTGAAGATTCTCTGGCTTAGAAGACATGACAAGAATCTATCGAAAGTTAGCCCAATTTTCCTGAGTTTTCAGGCTAACTCCAAGGAGGGCCAGTCTCAGTTTACTTCTTGTATGCACACATAATTCCCTGCTTCTCTGTCCCTTCCTAGCCCCATTCCATACACACACACACTCACACACACACACACACACACACACACACACACACACACACACACAAATAATCAAAATCTGTAGTTTCAAAGAGGGGGCATGGACTAGCAGTGATTTTTGGATTTTTGCACCAAACACTGCCATAATGCCTAGTGGATTCCAATTTTCCTCATATTCCATCATATTCCTCGACTCTCCTCTTAAACTTTTGTCTGTTTATACTCCTTCAAAGCAGATGTGAAAGAAAACAAAGGAAAAGAGGAGAGGGAAAAGGGAGAGAATAAGAGAAAGGAAGGAAAATCAAGGATGCAAAGAAAAGACAAGGAAAGGAGAGAGAGGAAAAAAAGAAAATGAAAAAAAAATAGAAAAAAATCTCACCATCAACTTTGTTCTGCTAAAGGCACCAAAAAAGAAAACAAGAATGTTTTCTTCTTTTTTATTGATTAAAATTGTTCAAACTCTGTTCTAAGGCACTCAGATTACTTACATGTAATTCCAAAGCTTCTCCTGATTGTATCCCTAAGATAGGTTGCGAATATCGACAGCTCTTTTCTCTGAAAAACTACATTTGCAATTGTTTTGGTTTATTTTTCAGAGAATGGGAATTGGGGATTTTTTCCTAGCCAATGCAATAGAGCTACAAAAAGGTAGCATCTTTTGATTCTAAAGCAGTATGAGGTGATGGAAAGACAAGGGAAGAGCAGCAGTAGTACTTTGTGGTGTCTAATAAATGACGACTCCTGGGGGGGAAATGGCTAGTTATGGGGGAGCAGCAGATTCACATCAAGAATCCTGGAATCTGCTCTTCTCCCAAACATTATCACATAAACTCCCTTTGCAATCCACTGTCTTTTATTTAAATTTAATTTCCTTTTCTACATTAGCCACTCTGAACTGTATTAGCTCACTGTCAGCAACCAAGTAGGGAAGGAAAGTGTGGCTTCCATGCTCCTTAACTTCTCTGAGGCTAGCAGTGTGTCAGCAGAATCAGGTTGACTGAAAGCAGCAGTTCTATGTTCCCAGGGGTGCTAAGCCATCAAATTTGTGTTTTAGAGTTAATTTCTCTGAAACCAAGTGACCTATTAGAGTCCACTGGGAGAGATGAGGACAGAACAGTGGATCCTTTGTGAATGGGAACTGAGTCTGGGAGGAGACGCAAAATAAATTCTCCTTTCTCTAAATATGAAGGCAGATGGGATGATAGAATGATGGAGAAGTAAGCTAGATCCTGCTAATATATGTGGCTTTGGACAAACCAGATGGCAGATAATTGAGTTATAATTCATCCAATAAGTGTTTATTGAGCACCTGTTATGTAGTAGGCACAGTGCCAGGTGCTAGAGATATAAAATCCAATTACACAGACAGTATCCTCAAGAAATGTAGATCTCGAGAAGAAGACAAGCACATGGGTCAGCAATTACCCAACAGTGAGATGAACAGGATGATGATCATAACACTGATTAGAGCTATCACTTATCCTGTGTTTACTCTACACATGGCACTGGGTAAGTGCCTTTCATGTTCAACAACTCCATGTGTGAAATCTTTCTAAGTTGCTCCATCATAGAGAGGAGAAAATTGAGACTCCAAGAATCCAAGCTTTGCTGCCTCTGTTGGTAATATTTACATTTGTTCCCATTATTATGTAAAATCTTATTTAATCCTGGAGCCTGTTCTCTATCACAGGAATCTCTGGGAATCTGGGGGAGGAGCAGATGAATCAGCCGGTCATGAAAGCTTAATAAAAATGAGAAGAGATAATATTTGATTTAATATTAATATATACATGTCATGGCTTCATAAAAGATGTCAAAGGATGAGAGTGAGAGAAAGGTGTGGATGCAGACTGTAAACAAGAGAGTGACACGTCCTGCTTCATGGAGATGCTCAAGGCACGCAATGGGGACAGCCCTAGTGTTTGGATAGTGTATAGGGGTAAAGGAGGGGGTTTGGAGTAGAGACTACAGAGGGCATCCGTGCAAGATGAATCTAGAAAGATAAGGAGATTGGGATCATGACAGTTAGTCGTCCGTCGTCTGGTATACCATGCTAGGGAGTGTGACATACACTAAAAAGATCTGGAATCCATGGAAGCATCTTTACGAGTAAGATGCTCTCATCCAAACTCACAGGATGGGAGTAGGTGTGGAGGGAAGAATGAAGAGGCCAAGTAAAATGTTGTTACTGCTGGGCTCAGTGGTGGCTCACAACTGTAATCCTAGCTACTCAGGAGGCTGAGATCTGAGGATCGAGGTTCAAAGCGAGCCGGGGCTCGCTTATCTCCAATTAACCACTAGAAAACCAGAAGTGGTTCTGTTGCTCCAGGGGTAGGGTGGTAGCCTAGAGTTGAAGAGCTCAGAGACAGCACCCAGGCCCAGAGATCAAGCCCCACCACTGACAAAACAAAACAAAACAACAACAAAAAAATGTTGCTTATATTGGTTTGACCCACTAGATCATACAGGAAAAGTGGAAAAACAGCAACAAAAAAAATTTTTAAGGGTTGTTATAAAGTAAGTTGCAAGCACAGTTGCTACAGAGAAAGGATTCACAGGGAGTGTGACTCTCTGAACAAGATCCACAAGCTCCCAGAAAGTTTTAGAGTTCAGTGATACTTTGGAAGCATACCTTAGGCTGTGGTTTTCCTTTTCGTGTGCTTCTTCATTTCTCCAAAATAGTTTGAGGTCAAAGGAGGAAAATGGGCCTAGGCAGATGCTATGCACATGATAACTTATTATTAGTTTCCATGAGGATCAGTCTGTTTACATTTAAATGTCATTCTCAACACTCCAATGGGTAACCCACCAGCCAATGTTTTCTCTGTTGTTATTGTTGTTAAACCTCCTCCTCGTTCGAGGGTTGGTATTTCAAAGATGGAACTGGTAATAATACCCACTTCATAAAATGGGAAAAGATTTCATGAAATACATATGAAACATTGAGAATACTTGCCTGGTGGATGGAAAAACGTTAACAATCCTATTTCAGATAACCATGGATTTGATTTCTGGGGGTTCTCCTTTCCTTGCCAAGGAGGAACACTGACTGTCTGAGTCAAAAGCCAAGGCTCTTTGGCATGAGAAAACATTTTCCAAGCATTTTTCAGGCCTGAAGATTCTCTTCTTAAGGCTCCTGCAGGAATCTCTGCCCTGGCCCCAGTGCCCTTGCCACTCAGAATGACTTTTTTTCATATATTTTTATTGTAATTAATAGAAGGGTTACATTATATTGGCCAGATAGAAGGTACATTAATTCACATACATTGATACCCTTTCTCATGTCTTGGTCCCCATTTCCCTTCCCCCACCCCCACCCCTCATCTTGTTTTCCCCCCTTCCCTATCCAATTTCAAATAACCAAATACAAATATAGCCAATATATCATAAAACAAAGTAAGATACTGTAACAATATGAGATAATCAAGGGATAGCAAAAGAGATGAGAGATAACATATTATATTAAGGACAACAATCACTCATTATATGGCTTTTGTTTCTATATCCTAGAGGTCCTTTCATTTAGCATCATACTGTATGGCCTTACGTATCTAGGTTTTGCTCTATTGCAAATCTCTGCTAGGAGAGACCAAGGTTTCTACTGATTATGACAAATGAGGGAAACCATTGAGCCTGTCTTCCTTTGAGTCTGGCTTACTTCACTTAATGATTTTTTTCTAAGTCTTAGCATTTCCTAATAAATGGGGCAATGTCATTCTTTCTGACAGCAGCATAGAATTCCATTGTGTACAAATACCACATCTTGTTGATCCACTCATCAACTGAGGGACATCTGGGTTGGTTCCATATCTTTGCTATGGTAAATAGTGCTGCAATGAACATCCTTGTGCTAGTGGATTTAGTCTGTCCTTGTTTCTGGATAACTGGGTAAATGCCTAGTAGTGGAATTGCTGGGTCATAGGGGAGCTCTATGTTTAGCCTTTTGAGGCACTGCCATACTGCTTTCCATAGTGGTTGAACAAGTTTGCACTCCCACCAACAGTGTAGTAGTGATCCCTCCTGGCCACATCCCCTCCAACATCTGTTGTTACTAGTTTTCTTGATCCTGGCCATTCTGACGGGAGTGAGATGGAATCATAGAGTTGTTTTGATTTGCATTTCTTTTATGACCAGAGATGTTGAGCATTTCTTCATGTGTCTATAGGCCATTTTTGTTTCTTCTTCAGAGAAGACTCTCTTTAAGTCTTTGGCCCATCTTTTAATGGGATGGTTGTTTCTTTGGAGATTAGTTTTGGAGTGATTCAATTTTTTGAGCTGTTGATATATTTTAGATATGAGGCCTTTATCCGTTGTTTGGTTGGTGAAGATCTTCTCCCATTCTGTAGGCTTCCTCATTAATTTATTAGCTATGTCCTTTGCCATACAAAAGCTCTGCAGTTTAATGCAGTCCCACTTATCCAGCCTTTCTCTGATTTGTTGTGATTCTTGGTCCTTATTAAGAAAGTTTCTACCTGTGCCAAGGAGGCCTAGTGTATCTCCTATTCCTTCTTGTAAAGTTTTCAGTTTGTTGGCTTTTACCTCAAGGTCTTTGATCCATTTGGAGTTAATTCTAGTGCATGGTGACAAAGAAGGATCCAACTTTAATTTTCTGCAGGTGCTTATCCAGTTCTGCCAGCACCATTTGTTGAAGAGGCTGTCTTTCTTCCATTCTATTTTTTTGGCTCCCTTGTCAACGATTAGTTGGCCATAGGTCTGTGGTTTAATATCTGGGTCTTCAGTTCTATTCCATTGGTCTTCAGGCCTGTTCTTGTGCCAGTACCAAGCTGTTTTGATGATTATAGCTCTGTAATAGAGTCTAAAGTTTGGTATTGAAATTCCTCCTGCACTGTTCTTTCTGCTAAGAAGTGTTTTTGCTATTTGGGGTCTTTTATTATTCCATATGAAATTTTGGATTGCCTCTTCTATTTCTTTAAAGAATGATATTGGTATATTGATGGGTATTGTGTTGAATTTGTAGATTGCCCTTGGCAAGATTGTCATTTTCATGATGTTGATTCTTCCAATCCACGAACATAGGAGGTTTTTTCATTTCCTCAGTTCTGTTTAATTTACTTTTTCAGTGTTTTAAAGTTTTCATCAGAAAGGTCCTTTACATTCAGAATGACTTCTTACCACCAGTGAATCCCAGACTCCTATAACCAATTCCCAGAACTATATATTTTCCATGTAACTGAGCAGTCAGGCTAACTAGAACTCTTTAGGCTATCAAAGAAGGAAGATAAATAGAAACCTACCTTCTTGCATATGTATTTTGCAATGGAACTTCCAGCTGGTGTTATGGAAGTCCCTGCTGTCTTCCTATTCCTAAGTAGTAAACAGAACCAAGGAGGACCATTCACTTGATAGGCCACACCCAAACGTGTGATTCTTCATTTGCTAGGCAGCTCAGGATGTATCCCCAGTCACAGAGTCATAAATTGAGTAGGTCAAAGAGATGAGTTGGAAATTCTAGAGTGAACTATTACCCTGCAAGTCCCCTTGTGTATGCAAGGAATCCAGAGACCAGGAATAAAGATGCTTCAGTATGATTGAAACTATCCTTGCAGCTCAGCAGGATTCTGCTTTTGTGGTCCATCAAATACCAGTCCTCCTCAGGCACATGTCCAGCTTTATGGCTGAGGTATCCTCATCCTGGAATCCAAACTCTTCCATATAAACTACATCCTTGAGATCTCCCAGATTATCGTGAGCTATTATTTAGCTAGAGGGCTTGACAGGGGCCAAAGCTCTGTATCTATGTCACCAAGAACTGGATTCTATCAGAAATCAACTACATTATTGGTCACCGAAGAATAGTCACTGAAGTGTGAATTAATCAAAATTAAGTAACATAGAGGCCAGCTCACCAGAGTAGAAAGGTATATTGTTAGTTTCTACTGGAACCTGAATATGGACCAAACAATTACCAGAAACAAAAGCAAAATCTCATCTGCAACTATTAGTTTGTGACCACTCTTCAAATTCAACCACTTGCTTAGTAAGTTAGCATAAATAGCCAGGAGGTTAAAAGAAGTTAGATACTGCCAAAATAGATTATTTGGAACTATGGAAATGGAATGAGGGGATCTGTTGAGGATGCTATTTTATAGTGAGAGGGTGACAGTGAGGGCAAAAATTATTGGAATACAGTATACATATGCTTATTGGTGGAACAGTTAAATTAAATTTCTGTATACCAAATTAAAGCCAGTAAAAATAAATCAACTAATTACATAAAGTCATATAACTTTCTACATTGTTCTAGATTCAAATTAATACTCTGAATTTTAGAAATATTTCAAAGCATAATATGAAATATTTGGGGCTATATACCCTAAAAGTTGTCACAGTAATCTTTTGGTATTATTGACACATTACTAATACATTGGCTATTATTTCATTATTTACTGATTACTCAAATTCTAGCATAGAAAATTATTTCCTTCCATCTGGAGAAAATATCCAGTTAACTGGAAAGATATAATAGATAACAAACTCTCTAGAATATACAGTTTAGGAGTTTAGATAACCGTAGCGCTGAAGCTATAAATATCTTGCAGAACCCCAAAGGGAGGGGTGTCTGCAAGAGAGTCAAAGGTACATCACATGATCTGTATCTACAAGGGAAGAGGAGGCTTGATATGGAACATTCTAAGAGACAACAGCAGAATTAAAGACAGGGATGCCATATACAGGATGGTACTAGCAGGGCATTCGTATATTAGTTACGTCAAAAGGTTAGTAAGATACATACTCTAAAATAGATTGGCAGATAGGAGAAAGCAGTGAATTCATTAATCTCTCCCCAAAAGGTGGGCAGTCTTGAGGCAGCAGGTAGCTGTAATCCAGGAGATCAACAGTGAATTAGTCTGTCATTGCCAGCAATTTCCACTGAAACAAATCCTACCCCATTTCATCAAAGCCTGAGAGATATAGTTGCTAACTGGGCTACAACAATTAGGTAAAGTAGGAAGGGAGGTTTACATTGTGGCACACAATTACTCTTGGCTGCAGGTGTTTAAGGGAGTCCGTGTAACTTTTTTTTGCCAGTCTTGGACTTGAGCTCAGGGCTTGAGCACTCTCCTTGCACTTTCTCAAGGCTAGAGCTCTACCACTTGAGCCTCAGCACCAATTCTGGCTTTTTTCTATGTATGTGGTACCAAGGAATTGAACCCGGGTCTTCGTGCATGCTAGGCAAGCACTCTACCACTAGGCCAAACTCCTGGCCCACGAGTAACTTTTAATGCATAAAAGGATGTCAGGATTTTCTAGTATCTGTTATTAGGTACGCAAATGTGATGTTTTCAACAGAGAGATAAGAATATGCAAGGAAATAGTTATACAATTTAAAGATGGATATAGCAACCTATTAACACTATTGTGTCAATCTTTTAAAATCTTCATGTATATTCTCTTTTCAACAACTAATCAATATTCACACTGGGGCAAAGGAACCTAGGGTCATGCTTTAAAACCAAGTGGCATAAAAAGATCACTAGCTTTCTCCTATGTATCATAATCTATTGATGGTAATGGATGATACAAGAGATCAGATTAGAGCATGTATTGGAGTTTCTGTGAAATAGAGACACTTTTTCTTCAGTCAGAGTAGAAAAGTTGCTTTGCATCGAGTGCTTCATGATGGGAACCATGTATTCATCTTATTTTATTTTGCCAGTCCTCGGGACTGAACTCTAGGCATGAGTACTGTTCTTTGGCTTTCTCAAGAGCCCTACCACTTGAGCAACAGCATCATTTCTGGCTTATTCTATGTATGTGGTACCGAGGAAGCGAACCTGGGTCTTCATGCATGATAGGCAAGCACTCTACCACTAGGCCAAACTCCCAGTTCTGTGTGTATTAATTTTAAAAAGCACATTTTTATAGTACACATATTTGTGTTTTGATTCCATTACCAATTGGATCAAAGTGGCTGTAGATAAGTGTAGGGTTGTCAGAGAGAATGCCAAAAGCAAGAATGGATGGTAAGGTAGATGAGATGCAAATTAGATAATGACATATTATATTATATCATATAATTTCTGTTTTTCTGCAGGAAAGAGATCCTACACTTATCCCACATTACATTGAGATGTGTTAATTATTTAAACCTAGAACATCTAACATATCAAAGAACCTTAATTATGTCCCTTAAAGGCAAAAATCATCACTTTGGAGGTCTCAGGTTTCTCTTATTGAAAAGGACATTACTTCTGGAGTTTTCCTAGTAATTAAATGGTAACGCCTTGCAAGAGGACTGTAGTTGGGAAAAACCAGCTTGATGAAAGCAGCAATCATGGTGTCTCAACCAAATGTATTCCCCCATTGGAGAAACAGCTCCCTTGTTGGCCACAGACATTTTCTGAACGTGGTGATGCTTAGAAATGATGCATAGACTTCTTTGCCTATCTTTCCCTTGTTAAATAAGGTCTTACTGGAAGATTAGCTAGCAGGTGACAATTGGGAAGTACTAGTGACAGATTTTCCACCTCAGACTTAGAAGACCAGCTGTGCCATGGTGACCCTGCCTTGGCAAGTTCCACTGGCAGCTGGCTAAATGTGCTGCTCTTGGCAAGTTCCCACCAGCTGTTCCCACCTGTGGTCACATGCTGGATCTGTCAATTATGCTTATTAGACCCATAAATCTATGGGATAGTTCAACTTGTTACAAAGAGCCACATGCATAATATGTAGGCACCAAATTTAGTGGATCTCCTTTTGCGTAATTAGTGTTTACAGAGCTTCTTGTTCTCTTTTTCTGTGCTCCATACAACTGTGTAGTGCATGGTAAGAGTGTAACAGATGTAGGAAGTGACTATGCCACAATATAATGGACACGTGAGAAATCAGAACACTCCACACCCTCAGACCAGCTAATTCAAGAGCATCTTCTATTCAGGGCACCAATGACTGGAGCCAGTAAGTTTAGCTACTCAGGAGGCTGAGTTCTGAGGATCACTATTTGAAGCCAGACAACAGGGTCATGAAAGCCCATGGGACTTTTTTTTTATTTTTAAACATTTTTTTTTGCCAGTCCTGGGCTTGAGATCAGGGCCTGAGCACTGTACTTGGACTTTCTCAAGGGTAGAGCTCTACCACTTGAGCCTCAGCACCATTTCCAGCTTTTATCTATGTTTGTAGTACCGAGGAATCAAACTCTGATCTTCGTGCAAGCTAGGCAAGCACTCTTCCACTAGGCCAAACTCCCGGCCCCAGCCCATGGGACTTTTATCTTGAATTAAAGACAAAAACAAAAACAAAACACAAGTGGAGCTATGGCTCAAATGGTAGAGGACCTGACAGGCGTGCGCACATGTACACGCGCGCGCGCGCGTGCGCGCGCACACACACACACACACACACACACACACACACACACACACACCTTCCTTCTGCCTTCTGCAAGGAAATTTAAGCCCGATAACTTGCCAAGTGCAAGACTTACATAAATCACAGAGCATGAAATACTCAGAGAAGTCACCCTACTAATTAGATTATCACATCATAGGATCATAAAAATTAGAGGCGTATGGAACTTTCAACATGAGATCATTTTTGCCTATCATCCTCTTCCCTGCCTTCTGCTCAAATGTGATTATTTCCTGGTGTATTTACTAGAGCTCTTTGCCCACTTAAGCAGGAAATAGATTAAAACATGGTGCTTTTCTTAGTGGTCCATTCAGCGTTAGAACAAAAGGTCCTAAGTAATTGACACTACCTCTCTTGAACCTGTGTGATGAATCTTTACTCAGTGGCCTTTCTGCTATAAATACAGGACCTGTCCCAGCTGACACGCTTGCATTATTAGACAGACTTTAATCTTAACATTATACAGACCCACATTTTTCCTCTGCCAAACACTATTTGCAGCTCTGTCCCAGATGTAACAACCTAATCAAAATAGAATTTCATAGAGTACTGCACAGAGGATTGGCTTCTAGGGGATGGTGCAACAGGTACCTGCATGTTTATGGCCTTTTTTTATGAAACTTGATACAATGCAATTGGCAGAGTGAACATTGGATACTGGGACTTGACTCACAAGTAATGAATTGTAAATAATAAGTTTTAGCTGCAGCCAGAAACAGTTCCACATACTCAAATGCCAACCTTCTCAAGTATAACACCATTGATGTGAAATTACCACTGTGTGCATCTACCATTCTTCATTGTCCTTCTCAAAGGCACATACAATATAAACAGAATTTTATCCCCAACAATGAATGGTCCCTGGCTTAGAGAGGAAAGAGAAATCTCTGAATGACCAACAGAAGCAGAAAATCTATCAGAAATGGGCCCAAAACACATGAGTTCATTATAAATGACAGAAATATCCAAGATTTTCTGGGATGCTGATGGCTCTCACCTGTAATCCTGATTACCTATGAGGGACAAATCTGATGGTCAGGGTTCAAAGTCAGGCTAGGCTAAGATGTCTTTGAGATTTTTGTCACCTAGCAAAAAAATGAAACACTTAAAAGTAGGTGTTGTGGCTCAAGCAGTAGGGCACCAACTTTAAGCAAGAAGACTAATGGAAGAGCAAGTCTCATTCAGTCCTCACTACTAGCACATGAAAGATAAAATAAAATAAAATTCTGTTGAGATAGCTTTTGGAATCCATCTTTTTTAGGAAATACACATTCAGGACATGTTTCAGAAATAAACACAGAATTCTCCTAAAAGTAAATAACAAAAAAGGGAAACATGTAGATTCAAGTCCATGGCCTGCCACTAGCTAATGGTAATATACCTTAATACTTTCCCTCTTCCTGTGCATCATTACATTTATTTGTCAAATTTGGGTTTCCAGTATCAACTTTTGATCCCTTTTATATGTCATTTTAAAGAATTAAATCACAGTGTTGCAGCTATAAAAACTTTGTAAAAGATGAAGACCTAAATAAATATAAAGTATTGCAGAGCCTACTTGTATCTAATCCAAATTCTTCAATGTGGAAATGCAGGCTAAAAGATGCCCAGAAAATTCATTCAGTGTACAAGTGGTACTTAGTCCAAAGACAATGTTATTGTCTATTTCCTTTTATATAACACCGAAGAGATGGGTGTAAATAACTGACATATTGTCCTTTTGAGAAAAATAGCCAAACTTTCCCATGTTCTGTGCTGTCTTCACCATGCTACCACTTCTGAAAAAAATATGTACTTGCAAACTGGGATGGGGCAATTAGCTGAGTCTTGTGGCAAATGTTGGGAAGCTTATGAATAGAAGCAAATTACTGAATAAATAAAAACACACCATTGATCTCAATTTTGTCTCTAAAATATGTAGTTCACCGATGGAGACCCATAGAAGTTTAGTTTGTTCTTGGACAATAATAGATATCCATTCAATGTAAAAGGAAATTTCAACAGACTATGATTCTTCATGTTTTTTTTTTCTTTCTTATCCAGAACAAAGCTTAGCAGAGGCTGTTTACAGTCATTTCTTCCTGTTTCCTTATCTTCCATTTCGTAATCCAATTTGGCCTTGGCATAGAACAAGTTGCACAAGCTGTGAGCTGCCTGGATAGCAGTCAAGTCTCTGTCCTTTCCTTCTTGAAAGGGCTCCCATCTAAGGGCCAGAGACAAAAAGAGGCTGGATCCTTGGGACAAGCGCCTGAGAAGAGAGGATGGAAACTTTCACAGTGAAAAACATTAGGAAACTCTAGATATTTCCACTTCTGGTAGCATTTTTGCAGAGAAGGAAGTACAAAAAGATTATTGAGCAATTCTAACTACCTTAACATCTGCAGGTCCAAGAGTATCACTGGGAAGATTCCATAAAGACACCTCTCCCTTAGGTTCTATGGCACGGCTGATATACCACCTTCACAACCATTGGTGAGACAGTATCATGCCATATAGCATTTTATTGATGGTTAGCGCCACCTTAAATTGTCATTTCAGGCAATTAGTATTTTTATAAATGCTTATACATGTTTATTATCAATGACTATTTAAACAGCAGTTCCTGAGAAAACAAATATATTGCATCTGTATGAAAAATTCTTCAGATGCTTAATTATAGGATAATTTAGCTAAACCATTAAACATTTATTCTGACTTTCTTGAGAAAGTCTGGGACAAACCCGGTTAGAATTCCTCCTTTAGATGAAGAGGGAAAATTCTGTAGTATAGTACAAAAATGGGCAAGAAAATAATTTAACTCTAGTTCTATCATCTCATAGTTGATCTTCCCATTGTGCCAGATAAGCCTGAAGGCATTTCAAAATCTTTCCCTAAAATCTGTCAGAAAAGATGGACTTATTCTGGAAAAATGCTCTCGCCTTACCTGGAATCAAAATATGTCAGGTCTCCAAATGTAGCCGATTCAGCATCTTCAGCTTCTCCAGCTATTTTAATCAGTTCCCAAACATGCAATTGGCAGACCTATTTTTCAACCAGGAAGAAAAATGGTTATTGCCTGCATTGATCTGTTGTACAGAACATCACCTCTCCCTACTCTATTCTGAAAATATAATTAAAACATTCTCTTTTGAGACTGATGCTTTAGCAACATAAATATCTAGGTATACATTTTCTTCTTTTATAGATCTCAAGTTCAGGATAAAAAGAAGGTAAACTGGGGCTAAATTGTCTTGACTGGCTGTATGTGTTTTCTTACTGTTGAAAATCAGATTTTCATATAGTGTATATGTTTATCACCATTTTTTAAATCACAATTTGACTGGACTTTATGTAACCTTCTAGTACTTGCATCATAGGTATTGCACAAATTTCCAATGAGACATACATTTGAAGGTTTAAAAGTACAATGATTAATTTGAAAAGCAAGTTCATATGTTTCACAGAATTATTCCTTGGAACATCCTGTACTTCCCTAACTTGTTTCTCAGTTACTACTAGGTTTGTTGCTCTTGGCTTTTGATAGGAGACAAGTTTACTTGAGTATAATACTGAGTGGGTTAAAACAGCGTCTTAACTCCTAAGGGTCGATCCTATGAGTTTTCAGGCCACTCTACTCCTTTAGCTGTTTTAAATGATTGGAAATATGGCTTTAAAAACTGGCATTCTAATTGTAGTGAAAAACATCATACACTGTAAAAGACAGACTGGATATTTTATGTCTTCTAGTTGATACAGAGAGGTGGGAAAGCATGTCAGCTTTTCGTGGACACAGCTTTGGAATAAAATCCTAAAACCTGAGGAAATTGCTTTAGCTATGAATAAAGAAGAAGAAGGAAAAAGAGGAGACAGAAGAGAAGGATGAAGGAGGAGGGGGAGGAGGAAGAAGAGGAGAAGGAAGAGAATGGAGGAGGAGGAGAAGGGGAGGAAGAGAAGCATGGAGGAGGGGGAGGAAGATGGAGGAGGAGTAAGGAAGGAGGAAGAGGAAACAGACAATAAAATAACCAGTTCTTTACTAGCATTTCCTCCAAAACGCATGGTAAACAACTCGAGTGCACTTAAAATGTTAACAACACTATTCTGAGATATTTGCAATAAGATTCTATGTTATAGTGGATTGTCCCCTGGAAATGAGCAATACATTATTGGAAGGTATAGAGTCCACACACCAAAGGCCAGCAAACTGCTTGTAACCTGACGACAAATGCAAATGTGAATCACGTGTCCAGATTTCTTTCTTATACAATGAAAATCCACCATCTAGTACTGTGATGTTTTACTTCAAACAAAACAAAACAAAACAAAACAAAACACAAAAGGCTCTATAATTCTCAAAGCAATGAGACCTCTCAATCCAGTCCCCAAATCCCTATCACTCCATCAAAAATGCAATGTTTGCTTTGTTGCTTTGATTGGAAGGGTGGCAGTAAGGGAGTCCTGTTTTGTTTTTTGTTTTTTTTTTTTTATCCCAGAAACAGTGGCTATTTTTGGAATTCAACTTTTTTTTTATTTTCCCTTTAATCACACCCAGAATGCAATGCTTGTAACTGTACCAATGTGTCACCTATCCTCTATTTATTACATCTTATGCTTTAAATATCACCTCTGACAAACAAAAGAAAAGCAAATGTCCCTAAATTTCCTGAAGGGCTGAAACATCAAGCCTGGATTATTATTGTTTATGTCTCAGCTTTAGCGGCTCCAGTGTCTCCATGGTCTGCTGTGTGGCGGGCTGGCAATGATGGATGGCCATTACGGCAGCTTATTGGAAATGGCTTGATTTATAACCTGTTCTCCTGCCTCAGTCTAATGGCTTCATTTCTTTCCTCCAGTGCGTGATGCCACAGCCAAGGTCATTGCGCCAATGGCCTTTTGTTGTTAGTCTGCTGATGACCAGTGTGCCCAGGAGTCTGCCTGGGGGGTGGGAGAGGGAGGGGGGAAGTGGGAGAGGAAATAGGAGGGGTAAGGAGCATGGGGGTGGGGAAGCTCCAACCTTTACATTTTAATTTTTTTTTCATTCCAGCCCCTGATAACTGCAGTAGAACAGTAGATTAAATGCTGTCTTCTATTTGCTTCCCGTGGTTGCCAGACAAGGAGCTGCTTTATGATCCTCACTGGGGAAGTCTATTACTCACCTCTACTTTAAATGACCAACATCAAATATATACAGCTCCCATTAAAGCTGAGATCAATAAAAATGCCATTAAGATAGTAAAAGTTGCTGATATTAGTGAAGCCCCCAAACAAAATATTTGATTTTCTTTCAGGTTGTTAGTGAGATGGAATACGAACATATAAGTGAAAGGAGAACCGCCATGCCCATGGTCAATAATTTATCTCAGAGATTCATTCAGCCTCTCACCCAATATTTCCCTCCTGTCTATTGATTCCCCATCATTATTTGTCATAAGCTGTCCTAACTCAAGGAGAAAATATGCCACGTTGGTCCAAGGGGAGTCATACCTGGAGAAATAGAAAGGAATTTCATTAAAAGCGAGAAAGAACTGCTGTGGCTTTGAGAAACTCCAACAGCAAGTTGCAAGACCCTTGCTAGAGTCCTAAGCAAGTCATAAGAAGCTCAGTAACAATGCCCCTGGATGTCACGTAAGGTGACTAGAGGCTGAACTGACTGTGGACCAAGTGAAAGCAAAGGCCAGTCCTCCAAATCCTGCCGTGTGGGGGGGGGGGGGTGTTAAAGCACATACACTTATTTGTGTTTCCGATAGTGCTTCACCTTTTGCTGGATATTCTGAGTTCATGTCTCCAAGAGGGAAGAAAGGCATATATAAGTTCATGTCAATGTGACGATATCAAAGGAAATCTCCAATGATGGAAATACCATTAATTTTTAAAAGCATGGATATTTGCTTAAGGACATTTTTTAAAGTAAATGGACTATATTTTACTTCAATGGGACTCATGTTTGTGCAATATGGCATTCAATGACAGTCTTTGAGATTGGTTTGAACAATGACCTGATATAGCTGATTTAATCAGACTTCCATCATGAATGATAAGAATTCCCTAAGCTAAATCTACTTAGAACTAGCCAGTTCCTCCCAACAGATAGACTTATTCTCAAGCTTTCTGAAATATTAAGTCAGTTCAGTTTGGAACTTAAATTCATAGCATTTTAAAACTGAAAGGGTTGTAGAGGAATACCTAATCCAATTCTTTATTTAGTAATAATAACAATACTGCTGTGCCCAGATGCTGCTGCCTCAGGCATGGTATTCTAGTTAATCACACAGCTGCATTCTGAAGATTGTGGTTCAAGTCAACCAGCTCAAGACAGTCTGTGAGAATCTTATCTCTAATTAGGCAAGAAAAAGTCAGAAGCAGAGCTGTGGCTCAAGTGGTAGGGTGCCAATTTTGAGTGAAAAAGCTAAAGGATGGTGCCAAGGCTCTGAGTTCAAGCCCAAATACCACCAAACACACAAAAACAAATGCAGCTCTTCCTAGGACGAATTATTTACTTTATTGAATGCACTTTCTGTGCAGGACCTCTGCTGTGCTCATTAGATTTCCATACTGCCTTTATGAGGCAGGAGCTATTCTCATTGTGTGGATGTATCTAGAGGCCAGCTAACATGCCTAAGATCATAGGATGGCCTGAAGCTCATTTAGATTTTAGAGCTTAAAATAATCAAGATGAGCCAGAACAACTCACCAAAATTCAGTAGTAAAACATATGACTAAGCATGGTGTAGTGTCTCACGCCAGTAATCCTAGCTACTAAGAAGGCTGAGATCTGAGGATCATGTTTCAAAGCCAGCCTGGGCATTAACGAATATGAGATTGTTATCTCCAATTAAGCCCTAGAAAATGGGAAGTGGAGCTGTGGCTCAAGGATAGGGCAGTAGCCTTGAACTGAAGAGCTCAGGGACAGCTCCCAGGCCGAGAGCTCAAACCTCATGACTCACAAAAAAACAATGAAAAAAACCACTTGACTATTTGGAAATAATTTTGAAAATTCTTCTATTATCTATTGAGAGCTTCAGTAAAGAGGAATTTGCTTTGAATTACCTTTAGAGATTAAAAAAGAAAAAAGAAAAAGCTGGGCATGGTGGCTCACAGCTGTAATCCAATAATCCTAGCTACTCAGGAGGCTGAGATCTGAGGATCAAGGTTCAAAGCCAGGCACAAATGGACCTGAGACTCTTATCTCCAATTCACCTCTAGAAAATTGGAAGTGGGGCTTGACTCAACGGTAGGATAGTAGCCTTGAGCTGAATTGCTCAGGGAACAGTGCCCAGGCCCAGAGTCCAGAGTTGAAGCTCCATGATCAAAAAACCAAAAGAGTCACATAGTCACATACTGACTCTTTAGAAATGTTTCCCTTTTTATTTCTTTGGAAAGAAATTAGAAATAGCTAAATTCATAATGCCAAATGTCAGAGTTTACAATATGCCTAAATGTATGATGTTCTATTATAGAGGTGGACATGAGCATTTACTGTGATATTTGCAAAATCATACATTTTGTTTAACTATAGTAGTTAACAAATGAGAAATTATCTATGCTATCTATTTCTTTTAACATTGAAGCTCATGAGACTATATCTTTCCTTATGGCCTCATAACTAATGTTGAGATATACCTTTCAAAGCTTCTTTTCATTTATTGAACAAAAATTCCTTCTGAAATAAAAATAAACATGGGCTTGTTTCAGATTGTCAGAGAAAGGGAAGAAAAAGGTCAAATAATATATACAGAACCAGTTTCCCCATTCTCAATTAACTAAGAGCTGCTCATTATCTGAAATTAACCAGTTAATTTCAGGTATTTACCTACATGTATTGGGTAACACACATAAGCAATCATTCCACTTAGATACACTATCAATATTTTTTTCGAGTGACAGAGGAGGAGAGACAACATTATCACAGAATTTAGAAGAATTTCAGCACTGTAAGAAAAGTCAAAGATGAAAACCCTGTCTTACAGATTAGGAAACAGGTTCAGAACTTTTATTTGATGGTTGCAAGGCTAGTTCAGCTTTAGGAAGAACTCTTTCTTAGATACCTTCTTCTGAAATTCTGTTCTCCTGCTCTTAAGTGAATGAAGCTGCCAGAAGATAGGATAAATAGACAGATGAATGTCTGTATGCTATATTCTGTGATATGGTGTCCTGTTGGAGCTCAGATTAGTAGGCCTTGTGGATTTGTCAGTCATTTCTAGAGTTAGACAAGCTTTCCTGTTTTGTTCATTCTCTATACTAACATTATTTACTTGTAAAACCATGATTATTTTACTTTGTGTCAGTCCTAGGGATTAAACTCAGGGCTGGACACTATCTCTTAGCTGTTTTGCTCATGGCTGGTACTCTACCCATGGAGCTATGGCTCCATTTCTGGCTTTTGGGTGGTTAAGAGAAGAATCTGCTTGACTTTCATGCCTAGGCTGGCTTCAAACCTCAATTCTGAGATCTTAGCCATCTCACTCGCTAATATTGCAGGTGTGAGCTACAGGCCTAGCAATATCATTGTTTTTCATATCAACCTTGCAAAATATGGTCAAGGCAAGCACAATTGGTTCTATCTGATGGGTGAAGAAATTCCTAGGAGTATTGATGGAGAGACCTGGATCTCTACTCTTCAGTAGAATTCCTTCAAAATGAACCTTTTCCAGTATGCTACATATGTCCAGCACTTCCATCTGGACTTTATGTTAGTCCAGCACTGCTGCTTCCCTCTTTGTTGTAAGAGTATTCTTATAATTGTGGTTCATTTCCCAGTGTCTGGTTAAGATTAGGTCAGTCCTTGGTCTTGGAAGATCAACGGTATGCCATGGGTGTAGGATGGTGAGGAATAAAAGGAGCTATTACTCCAGCTCTTAGGAAGGTTGTCCAGTGAGATCTCCTAGCTAGAAACCTTTGGGAACCTAAAATCAGAGTCTACTGTCCTGCTCCTAAAACTTTCTCACTGCAACTGCAGATCTCATTTTACTATAGAAACTTTGAGCCCTAAAATGTGCCTTTCATCATCTAATTTTCTTGCCATCGTGACCTTTTAAAAAAGCAATAATGGTAGTATCAAATATATTCACAGTGTTGTGCAATAAACTTGCAGAACTTCATTGTGTAAAGTCACAATTCGATACCTTTAAACAATAGTTCCTACCTCCTCCTCCTTCCAGCTCCTTGCAACCAACATTCTACTTGGTTTCTATGAATTTGCCTGCTTCAGGTAGCTTCTATATTTGTCTTTCTGTGGCTGGGTTACTTTATTTGACATAATGCTCAAGATTAATTCATGTCGTAGTTTGTGACAAGATTTCCTTTTGAAGGATAAGTAATATGTCACTGCATGCACATACCATGTTTTGTTTACCATTTATCTGTTCAGAGACATTTATATTGCCTCTACCTATATTTAAGTAGCAGCTGCCACATTTTACAGTTTCACCAAGGGTATATAAGAGTTGTGGTCTTTCTATATCCTCGCCAAAACATGTACATTTTTAATTCTCTTTTTGTCATAGCTATTCTAATGAGATAAATCACATCAAACTTGTTGTAGCTTTGATTTAACCAATTCAAACAGAAAAGTGTTGAATGGCTTTACATATACTGTTCCAATATGCATATCATTTTTGGAGGAAAATAAATACTTTTTTGCTTGCTTTGAATTGTTTTAAATTACTTTGCCTACTTTGAATTGTATTTTTAAAATAATATTACACACTTATACATTCTAAATATTAATCCATCATTGGGAATTATTGAAAATATTCTCTCTTATTCCATAAGTTGGCTTTTCCTCTACCGACTATGTCTTTTGATGCTTAGAAATGAAGTTTGGATGGGCCGGGAATTTGGCCTAGCGGTAGAATGCTTGCTTAGCATGCACAAAGGCCCAGGTTCGATTCCTTGGTACTACATACATAGAAAAAGCTGGAAGTACTGCAAAAGCTCAAGTGGTAGAGCTCTAACCTTGTGAAAGTCCAAGGATAGTGCTCAAGCCCAGGATTGGCAAAAAAAAAAAAAAAAAAAAGAAAGAATGAAATGAAGTTTGGAGCAGGGTGAGGTGCTCACATCTGTAATCCTAACTACTCAGGAAGCTGAGATCTGAAAATCACGATTCAAAACCAGCTTGGGCACTAAAGAACGTGAGACTCTTATCTCCAATTAGCCTCTAGAAAATGGGAAGTGAGGCTGAGCCTCCAAGGTCAGTAGCTTTGAGCTGAAGAGATCAGAGACAGTGCCCAGGCCCAGAGTTCAAGCACCATAATCCACAAAAAAAAAGAAAGAAAAATAAATTAAGTTTGGTATAATTCCAGTTGTCAGTTGTCTATTTTTGGTTTTGTTGCCTGCATTTTGTTTTTATATCCAAGAAATCATTGATACATTCAATATGGCAATTTTTTTCTCCTGTGTTTTTCTAGAGATTTTTATAGTATTGGGCATTTACTTTATTAACTCCATTTTGAGTTAATATTTTGTTTGGGGTATAATAAAAGATTCTCAAGTAATTCTTTTCGATTCAAATAGCCAGGTTACCTCAGCACCATTTGTTGAAGAGATTATTCAGTTGCCCATTTTTTGTCATTTTTAACATGTCTATAAATGATCTTTTTACCTACTTCACATCACCTTGTCTTCTCCTTCAGGAAAAAAATATCTTTCTCATTTAAGCCCATTTCCTGGGTTGTACTAGTCAGGATTATCCATTTTCTCTGTAATTGGGCTGGCTGTACTTGTAAATAAAGGTCATTATGGAAAGTTTAAATTTGTTTTATATAAAGAAGGAATACACAATTGGCCATTATTAGTAATTTGAAGTAAAATTCTAATGTATATGACATGCCTACATTTTTTTTTCCTTTAAATTGCTGAATATCCTCCTCTCTCAGGATTGCTGACAATTTTTGTCTCAGGATTCTTTAGGGTGGGATTCTTCACCTCTAGAATTGTGCTCAGAAAAAGTGGATATATTTTTTCTTCTGTTTAGTCCCACATAATTATCACAGGCTCCCCCTGTGCAGGTACATGGACTCTTGAATGCCGGGGCTTCTGTTGATTTGATGTCAACATGGAATTTGAGACTTCTGATTGTTTTTGAGTATGAATAATAACAGTTTATATTGGTGAAAGGCACCATTACAAGTATTTTCCAGGGCCTTTTAGTCTTTATGTGTTCCTTGTGGAAGTTTCTTTTTTTTTTTTTTTTTTTAATTTTACAGGTAAGTCAACTAAGGCAGAGAATTATTTAGAGACAGGCACAGTGGCTCCATAGTATTGGTTGTGATTTGAATCAACCTAGACTGGTTGGTCCATGGTTTCTTTCATAATCCCATTGCATTGTCCCTCAAGAATGTCTAGAGGCCTTGCTTCCTTTAGAGAGCACAAAGGAGGTCCTGCTTCTTACAGAAAGTACTGCTCAAGCTGGGGCAATATCACGGTGGGAACAGATCCTCTCCACCATCCTTCCCCAACTAAAAGCCATTAAAAATGTGTACAAAACCAAAGCCAGCTAAGGAGTTTTTTCCCAGCAATTTCTTTCTAAGGCTAGCACAAATCTCACACATTCTACCAATCAACCAGTGGAACAGAAAGGCATAGCTAAACTGTTTGTAAGACTCAAACTAACAACCCTTATGCCAGAGACTTCTCCCAGAAATACTGAATGTTACAGGCAGTGTTGGAAGTTTCCTGTGGTTTAGCAGTTGCTAAGATCCAGCTTTGCCTGGATCAGCTGAAGAATTGAGAGAGAGCCAGCTGCAGCAGTGAATGATTAAACGCTGTCCATGTCATCAGGACACTGGCTCTTGGAGCCCAGTGCTTCACTTACTGAGCTGCTATATGGTTTTTATGGCTTATATGAGGATGGCACTTGTACACAAGAGAAAAGTAGTAGGAAAATTACTGGCAACATCAGACCTTGACAAGATGGATGTCTAGAGGGTTGAGAAAAGAGCCTCTCAAGGCCAACTTGGTCTCTCTCTTTTTAATTTGGTTTTGGTCTAATCTCTTTGTGCATCCTTTTTCATTCACTCCTTAAACGTTTATCAAAATAGTTTTTAAAAAGCCAGGCGTGGTGTGATTCATGCCTGTAATCCTAGCTATGCAGGAGACTGAGAACTGAGAATTGTAGTTCAAAGCCAGCCTGGGCACTAAAGACCATGAGACTCTTACCTTCAATTAACCACTAGAAAAACGGATGGTGTCATGGCTCAAGAGGTAGGGCAGTAGCCTTGAGCTGAATTGCTCTGGAACAGCGCGGAGGCCTAGAGTCCAAGCCCCATGAATAACAAAAAGAAAAAAAAAAGGTTAAAAATATCTCCAGAAAATTTAAAGCAAATTCTTAGCCTGAATGAACTAACATAACATTTATTAACAAGGCGTATGTACATTTCAGGCTAAGGTCATTGGTCAGGGTTGGGTGGACTGGGGAGTTTCAACAAAATGGTTTCACTCTGTAATTGAGGCTTTCACTTTAAGTGTGGAATATGTAGCCTCTTAAAAGTAAAACCAGAACATGGATCTATAATCTGGAGGTCTTTTGTAACACTCTAATTGCCAGGTTATCAATAACAAGAATACAACTTGCCCGTTTATGGTACACACACTCTTGATGAAGTAATGCATTTAATTAGTGAGCCTGTAATGAATAAAGAACTGACAATGGTTAGCAGGGATGGATTTGAAATAACAAATATAAGCCCATTTACTAATACTGGATTATGGGAATCAGATATGGCAAATTTTTTTCTGGATCGTTCGTGTGGCTTGAACTCCGGGCCTGGGCACTGTCCCTGAGTTCTCAGCTCAAGGCTACTTCCCTACCCTCGAGCCACAGCACTATTTCCAGTTTTCTAGTTATTAATTGGAGATAAGAGTCCCAGGACTTTCGTGCAGGGGCTCGCTTTGAATCATTATCCTCAGATCTCAGCCACCTGAGTAGTTAGGATTACAGGAGGGAGCCACTGCACCTGGCTAGATGTAACATATTTTTTGTAGCCAAAAAGCAATAACATTGATGCAATTATTCACAAAATGAAGGTAGATAAAAGTTCAGCTCATTTTGAGTCACAGTATTACTACCAGCATATCCAAGAAGGCTCAAGAAATCCTGAACAAAAAGCAAGTGACTGCTATCATTTTACTGGCCCAGCCTGACATATTTTTTCCCCTTTACCTAGAGATCAATATAGATGAGAAAGCAAGGTAGAACTTCGAAGAGCTGAAGCTAACTGCCCTCTGACATGCTGATTCTGCTTACATGAGTTTGATACTCTTTCTGGCTAGCATGAAAGAGAAAGTCTATTGAATAATGTGTTCAGAATCTCCAGGTACTAGGCAAACAGCAACTCCTCAAATGCTATAAAATTTGTAGCATAAAAGCACTTGAGGACATAGGAAATGAGCCACCAAAGAGAGCTGACAAAATTACTAAGTGCAGATTGACAGCAATACTCTGGTTGTGAGAAATGGCCTTTGGGTGTGACAGGTAGAAACAACATTCATGATATTTCCATAGTTCCCAACCTCTCTAGGGAGGGTATCGTCATATGTGACCTGATGTTAAGTCTTTCCATTATTTTGGTAACCAGAAATCCCAAACCTCCTCCCTTTCCATTAGCAGCCAAAGACAATGAGGAGTACAGCTTGACAGGACTGTGAGTATTAAAAAGACATTATTGCTCTGTGATGTGAAAGTGGTGGATGAGAGCTCAGAGTCTATACACATGATTAATATCCTGAGTTCTGTCTGACAGCTGCCTCAACTTCAACAAATACTTAATCCCTGGAAGTCTCATTTTCTTTATGAAATGGGGCCAGAAGCTACATCTTTCTCCTAGCACAGGATTTCTCAACTGAGGGAATTTTGTACTCCAGGGAACACCTGACAACATGTAGATGTGTTTGTGGTTGTTACAACTTGCAGGGGGAGGAGGAGAGGGACTGAGGGGGAAGTTGGGGGAGGTGGCTAAGAGGGATATTATTAGAGCTGCCTGGTGGGTAGATGGTAGGAGTGCTGTTAAACTAAATATAGCATACAGAACAGTCCCCTACCACAACAAATAATACTCAGCCCCCAAATGCCAATCATTCTAAGGCTGAAAAATCCTGCCTTGTATTGCTTTATTTTTAATTTTTTTTTGCCAGTTCTGGTGCTTGATCTCTGGGCCTTAGCACTGTCCTTGGGCTTTCTCAAGGCTAAAGCTCTAACATTTGAGCCATAGCACCTCTTCTCGCTTTTTCTTTGTATATGGTAACAAAGATTTGAATTTCAGTCTTCGTGCATGATAAGCAAGCACTTTACCACTAGGCCAAACTCCCGTTCTCCCTGCATTGTTTTTTAATTTTATACAATAACCACATTGAAGCTCTTTACAGTAATACTGAATCTATTAGTACTATAGTTCATATAATATGCATAAACGGTATTAGTATCAGATATAACATATAGTATATATTTTAATAAGTCTATTGCATTATGGGTTCATATATAATTTACATTGTATATCATAATCATATATATAGCTATTTATAATCATATATATTAGGTTTATAGATATACATTTATTTGTAATTTGTTACCAACATAATTTCATGCTCCTCATTCGTCACCTGCTATATATACTCGTATCTCTGGATGTTGCTCTAAAGGGTACATTTAGGCTATACTGGGAAAAGTCTGAAGACACCAAGGGACCACGGGCACTGAAATTTGATTTCTGTGCTGATTTCAAAAATAAGTGCTGAAGAAAGCCACTTGGCTTAGCAGTCATGTCATAGCCTTTCCATGCTGTCCTTTGGGTGTTTTGCAGGGAAGAATGAATGCCTCTCTCTCTAGGACTAAGCTTAACTGGCCTATTTCATGGCTGGGCAAACATGGGCTCCTCTGCCTCTTTTATATCCTTGAATGAACTGTAAGTATCCAACAGGGTAACATAAAGCAAAGTTGGAGTGCTGCTGCCAGTGCTGTGTTTAACAGAGGATTGCCTCCCACAAAGGGTGGCCTCATCCCCCAGTGGGACTGATAATAGAGCAGCAGGTAGCCTCATGATTACAGAACTCTGCTATTGAGGAGGTCATTTCTTGTATCTGTCATTTTCCAGAATCAGTTGCAGCATAGATAAGGTCTGATGTGGAGAAGCAGTACTGGCATTCCTACTGCCAGGGGAATTTCTGTGACACAACCATTCTCCAAGTACTGATCCTCCTCCTAAAGTTCTAAAAACCTACACAAGTGAAGACAGAGTGCTGCTGGAGACTGGTGTGTGTGAGTGTGTGTGTGTGTGTGTGTGTGTGTGTGTGTGTGTGTGTGTGTGTGTGTGTGTGTGTGAGAGAGAGAGAGAGAGAGAGAGAGAGAGAGAATGAGCCAGTACATGTGTCTATTCTAAGTCATTGGTCAGCCTCGGAGTCCAGGTCTCTCACAATGGTGTTACTATTGAAGAATGCATTTGCTCATTTGCTCATTTGCATTTCTGGCTTCTCTTCAGGGCAAGTGAAATTCAGTAGATCTCTGCAGATCTCCAGAGTGCTCCTGTGCAAACAAGTACTTCTATAATGATTTTGTCTCTTGTGAGGTTTGGGGCACAACCAATCTCAGGTTCAAAAGCTCTACTTTTAATTTCTTGGGGATATTGGGGTTTGAACTTATAATTGCTACGTTGGTCCTCTGCCACTTAAATCAGACTACTAGCCCTTTTTTAGATATTACTTGCCTTTTGATAGGGTTTTGTTATTTCGCCTCTGGCCCACTATCCTTCTTGCCACGATCCTTGTACCTTTGCCTCTATTGTACCTGGAATAATAATGATAACTATCATACCTGGTTTGTTCGTTAAAATAGAGTTTCATTAATCTTTTGTTTGGGCTGGCCTCAAAACCATGATTTTTCTATTGCTATCTCATAAGTATCTGGTGCTAAAGTCTGTTTTGGGGGGGATAGGAGGGGGACGTTGAGAGAGTTTCTGCATAGGCTTAATCTCCAAGTCATCTTTCCAAATTTTCGTTAAGGTTTCAAGTTCAGCAGCAAATATTTCAGGACTTGGACACCACTGATCCTAGAGAGATGATATATTTTTCCTTTAGAGGATATCGCCCTCATGGTTTTTCTTCTAGTTCTACAGGCAAGAGTGCTCATAAGAAACAGAGTCATCTCCATGAGCAACTCTTCTCAAAACCTTTACTAAACTTTGGTGAAGGTTGGCCACTAACAAGAAATTGCCTCAGTGTCAGAGACCTCTTCGGAAGAGAAGTGATAGAGAGCTTGCGGTCACATAAGCCAGGTATTGAGTACATTTTCTTTTGAACAGTGTTACCTTCTCCATCGCTCCATCTTGAAGAGCACCTGCCTCACAGATATTCTTCCTAGGTTTGGAAGTTTCAGCACTAGACAAGTTCTGCTGCTGAGATGAACAGGCCTTGGAGAAATTCTGTCAGTTGTCCCTCTCCAAGAAGCTCTGCTTCTCTAGAAGCCTTCTAGGAAAGCCAGCCAAGGCTGAGGAAGATTCCATTGACATTATTCTAACTCCTGACCCCAAGCCTGTGCATTTTTTTTTTCAAGATCCATTTCAAAGTTTTCCAACTCTAAGAAGGAGCATAACAGGAGAAAATACACAATAACCACCACGTCAGAATTGTATGGTTGTGATCAAAGAGGGTGCCATGGAAGGAGTTAGTTCAAATTAAACTCAACCAAGAGTTAGGGATGGAGCTTATTAGTGGATCACTCCTATGGTATACAAAAGGTCCCGGTTTCAATCATTACCACTGGGGGAAATTATTAACCCGAGTACAGAAACTGAAATTCCCAAGAATAGCAACCAAAATGGCAACAGCTGCTTACACTTGCCATCAACAAGCCTGATGTTGAAATCCTTTTCAAAGTCTGACTGAGATATAACACCACAAAATACTATAGGGAGAAACTAGAAGAGCTGTACTGAGTTCCTATCACTTCCCTTCTGCCCCATTTTATTCTCCTAGACTAGACAGATGTGCACCAAAGAGCTACCTGGGGAACTCTTAAGTAGCCCAGACTAGTTTAACACTGTAGGTGATTTGGTAAAGAAGCAACATTCCTCCTAAATATTAGAGAAGCTAACGTCTTCCAAGATTCCAGAAAGGCCTCTCCTAACCTACAGGCAAATTATGCATTCCTATAGTCAGTGGGCAACCATGGTCAGACACACCTTGACTTCCCATTCTCCTGTGCCAGGTCAGACTTCTTATGTATTACACACCATAATTATGACCTCTCTGCCTTGGCTAGTGAACTTGTGTACAGAAACGTTATCACCTCCTTTCGTTCATATCCCCTCCCAGTTTTACAAAGGGATATTTCTTCTTCCCATAAGGATTTTTTTCCAAATATTTCATCCATACCTCTTAATCTTTCTGTATGAATCAGAACTATCCAAACTGCTTGCTAAAAGACATATTACTAGAATTTATCCCCAGAATTTATGGTTTTCCCAGGAGATTGCTTAACCCTACTCATTCAGGGACTGAACTTGGGGAATGACTGCTTTATGTCAACACAGGACTCATCACTTCCTCCCTAGTCATTGATGTTGTGAGCTAAATGTTCCTTCATACATGGTCTATGAATCATCTGCAATGGAAACATATGCACATTTTTTAAATGAACGTATGTTTTTCTTTTTGCTGTTCATGCAAGGCCTACTGAAGCAAAATAGTAGCGTCAACACCAGAAATCTGAAGTTAAGATGCCCTAAGTAATTCTGATATATTATAAAACTTGAGAGCTACTGATAATATGCCTGAGATAGTTATGCAAATGATTTGTTTTAATATTGTTATTCTTTGTATTATGTCTCTTTGCTAAATTTTAATCTTTGAAAGTGTAAGATTTTCGATTTGAAAAGATCTTAAAACTCAAACAGATCAACATTATTATTATTGCTAACGCTAGTAAAAACAATATAGGGAAGCTAATCACCCTGAGGACAATGTCTTTCTAATTTTGTTGTCGCCAGGACTTAGTACAAAGCTGAACACAAATTCAACAATCACTTAGGTGAAATAACTAGACATATATACAGTGGGTCCTTTATATGTAAGTGTCCTGTATCAATGAATGAACTGAACCTTACAATGAAAATATACAGGAAAAAAAGAAACTACATTTGAACTGAACCCTTGCAGGTTTTCTTTTCTTACCATAATTCTATATACAATACAGGATAGCAGCTATCAACATAATATCTATACTGTATCTATAAATAGCCTGACATGAGTTAAAGTATGTGGAAGAGTGTTTGGAGATTACTCATGCAAATCCTGTGCTATTTTATATAAAGGAATTGAGCCAGTAAAATCCGGAAAAAATAACCGCAGATACTGAAAGATGACTGTATTCATATGCATGTATTGTACAAAAGAAATAATTAGAAAGAAGCTAAACTAGAAAGCAGTATAAATATATTCACAGAGATGCCCAAAGGATGTAGATTTCTATGGTCCTGTGCAAAACAGCTCTTTCTGGGCTAAAAGGAGTTTTGTTTACAGTTTTGTTGGATAACATTTGTTTTGTGGAAGTCTGTGAGAAAGGCATCTATGAAAGTCTCAGTTCTGTACTCAGAAGATGCCATTTCATAGGTGGTAAATGACTCACACATGGTTTATGGAATCAAGTGTTTGACGTGAAAGAAATCTGCTTGAAATTCTATCCAAAAAAATATGGTGAGTGTGTTTATAGCTTTGCAGATATCCAAAAGAAATTGAACAGCACTTAATCTATCTCTTTTCTATACAGCTTGAAGTGTTGTTGTTGTTGTTGTTTTATCACTTTGGGTGCTTTTGGTCAGAAGCAGGAATGTGCACGAATGTGCAAATGTATAAGTAGAAAGAGGAGTAGTAATGTCATAAAATACAATGTGTACTGGGACAGTTAGAAGGAAAACTCAATAACTCCACCACCATCAACCTCACAGATGTTTTCTTTCCTTCTGTGCAGTTGGCCACATTTAGAGCACTGGAGAGTTTTCCCTTTCTGGTCACAAGTTGGCTGCAATAATTCCAAGAATTATATTTTGACACAGCCACCTCCACAACAGAAAAGATTTTTTCTTTTGGCCAAAATTTTTATTAACAAGAAAATTGTTCCAGAATTTCTCAGCATACCTCAGTCCCCATGGGTGAAAAGGGGTTATTTATCCACACATAAACCAGTCACATGATAACAACTCATTGCTTGAGCTAGGAAGGAGACCATTTCCCAGTACACACATGTGTCTGGATAGTGTCACCTCCTAAAATTGGAATCTTTCCAGCAAGGAAGAAATCAGGAAATGGGAATTGGGCAGTGACTAATTGTGTCTTCAAGTGATGTGGTTTAAAATGTTGAGTATTTAACAACAGAAACAAAATCTCAGGAAACTACCTGTTTAGAACTTAAACATACCATCACCATACAAACATGTGCAGTTAGTCTCATCTTTTCTAGGCCTTTGTGTTCTTATCCACAGGATGATAATAAGGATTGAAAACAGTAACTCTAATTATGCTGATACTTAAAGCGCTCATACTACATGGTAAGGACTTCATATTTGCAATTTGTTCTCATAGGTCACTGAGATAGGAAATGTAGGAGCTGAAGTTTTACAGGCCCTTAGAGAATTCTGACACTTACCTGAGGGAACACAAGAAGTATGAAGGTGGAGTCAGACTAAAACCCATAAAGGGGTACTAGAGATGGCTCTTTATGGACATCTCAAGCTTGGACAGGTTTGAAGACACTAGGAAAACAGATAAATAGTCTATATTTAGCTAAATGATAGGGAAAGTAGAACAGTGGATGGAAGAACAATGGAGCTAGAAGAGAAATAGAACAGAATAGAGATAATTACAATTCCATTAGGTTTCCCAGGTTAAAATATTGGACATCTAGAGAAATTTTTAATATCAAATGAGACATGAATGCTTTTGCAACTTAAATACTGTAAAGGACTACTTAGAGGCGAACAAAACTACCATTTGTTTCACTTGCATCCTGCGTTTGTTCAATCTACCCATCCTAAATAATGTTTTGGGTCTAGAAGGTACAAGGATAGAAGGTGAATAAGATGGAATAAGGAACAGAACTAGAAATAATTTCATCTGAAAAGTGTGAATGAGGGGTGGGAAGATTGTAGACATGATGTGGTATGTATTCTTTGAAGATAGATTGAGTATTTGCCTTGTGAAGAGAGAAGTAACTAGTGTTTTGTTTGTTTGTTTTGTTTTGTTTTTGCCAGTCCTAAGCCTTGATCTCATGGCCTGAGCATTGTCCTTGGGCTTTCTCAAGGCTAGAATTCTACCACTTGAGCCACAGTACCACTTCTGGCTTTTTTCTATGTATGTGGTACTGAGGAATCGAACCCTGGTCTTCGTGCATGCTAGGCAAGCACTCTACCACTAGGCCAAACTCCTGGCCCCCTGTGGTTTTTAATAAGTCACCATCTCTGCTATACAAGGTTCCATATTAAAATAGGTGAGATAATAGTACCAGCCTCATTTCTATGGCCTATACAAAGAAGGCCACATAAGCCCTTTCCTTTTTCTGTTATGTTAATGTGAAGGAAGAATATAAAAATAACTGTTAAGATTGAAGTTCTTTCTTTGGAAATATTTACAAAGTAATAATTCCAACCAAATATTGAGCTCACTGATTACAACATACATTTTGTTTTTGAGCCTTAATTCACACACCTGAATGTTTCCCTCCTTGGCTGATTATGTTGTCCTCCAACAGAATCAGCAAAATTAGCAAATTCAGACATCAGCTGTTTCTTCCCTGTATTTAACAGGAAGATTAATGCTACCCAGTGTTTCCACAGGATTTTTTAAACAAATGCCAGAGCAGCACAACACTAGTGGGGGGCTATAAGGATGTGCCTTCAAAACTGCTTTTTTTTAAAATTTTTGTAGTTGCCTTGGTGCAGAATGGGCAAATGATGGGCTCTAATTATCTGTGGAGACAGAAGTCCATAAGATTTCAATGGGGCCTGAGCATTTTGCTAATGCAATGCCAGAAGCAATGACTGTGGCAAGGGACAGAGTGGGCACTTTCATTGATATACCCAAAGGCTTCGTGAACATACCAAGTGTGCAAATGGTGTCAGTGAAAACACATAAGAAGGAAACAGACTCTACGGAGGTTGTTAGTCATGAAAATTCTGTCCAGCTGACAATAGAATGAGTGAATTCTGACACCCCAGAACCTTCTGTAATCCAAGACAGACTTACAATCACTGAATGAAGATGTTGAAATGATCATGGTTTGAAATGATGCTCTGAAAATCACTCCCACATCCGGTATCTCATTTGTACATAACTCAATACTTAAAACATGGTCAAATTAAAAGAAAGATCAGGTTTTTCCCAACTATACCTAACAGTATTTTCCTTGTGGTCTAAATGAATATCTTTCTAAATGTGATCTTATCCCATTAACTGTTCAAATCCCACTATTCTCACCTGTTCACCACAGATACCCTGCTTTGGGAATAGATGGGGGGGTAAAATCAATAAACCAGATTTGGTAGTGACTGGGAAAGGAAAACTAAGACTGTCCTTTAAAAAAAACTTATTGTTAGGGTAATATATATATATGTATATATATAGAGAGAGGTTACAATTCATAAGGTAATGAGTACATTATTTCTTGAACATTGTTACCCCTTCCCATGTTTTTCTCCCACTTTCCCTCCCTCTACCCCCTCCCCAGTTGTAAAGTTCATTTCCAACATATCAAGACTGGTCTTAACATCATTTGGATGATTTAGACAGGTTACACATCATGTTTCGTTGTTATTCATTCACTATTCATTCATTCATCAAGTGAAAATTAGGCACTATATTCTTAGTAGTGTAAGAAACAAAATTCAGGCCACAGTGTTTTCCCTTATGGAGTAAGCAACATGATGAATGAGACAGACAGGTAAATAAAAATTTGAATATCTAATTCCCAGGTATGGAGTGTGCCTTAGTGGATAATGACAATGCTTTAGCACAGAACACAAGGATGGCCACTTGAGCTGCAAGTGAAATTTTCTAAATCTGAGCCTGGGAATCGAGAAGGAACTCTCAAATACACAAGGAGTGAAAAGATTTGAAGCAGTCTCCAATGGAAAAGAAGACAGCCTTTCCTGGAGTCAAAATGAGGAGAGGGAGGAATGAGGGGAGATGGAGATATAGAAGAAGACATGACACTAGCAGGACTAAGGAGGCTGCAGACAGCCACAAGGGGGCACTAGCTTTGGAGTAGGGAGAAGGAAAGAAGACACAAAAGGGTGGAGTGAGCTTCAACTTTGCCTACTTCTCAGGCATGCAATTCTAGGTAGATGTGGTAGGTCTGAACATGCTAGTAGGTATTTTCCTTCTCATGTTTAATTCTGTGCCTGCCATTAACTCTAACTCAAGCTATCGAATTATATATTCATGTTATGATGAATTGACTTCAATTCCACATGGGAGCAAAGAAGCCCAGGCTGACAATTGGGATTGAAAATATTTTCCCAAACCCTAAGAGAGGACTATGCCAGAAACGGAGAGTCATGGCCTTCAAAGGCTGAGTGGTGGAAAGCCTACTTTCTCCCATTGTTGAGTTAAGCTGGGCAGCAGATCCTGAGAAGTAACTGATTAACAGTTACCACTGTAGAAATTTTAGACTTTTGTCTTCTGCAACCTGAAAGGGTGCTTGCTTTATGATTTTTTAATTAGAGTGTAAATATTGCAGCCCCATAAACCTCTTGATTTATAGCGACAGGTGTGAAAGTTTGCACTTGGCTGTAAAAGGTCCCCAGTCTTCTGTTATCTCCAGTCTCTCTGCCCACCCCTTTCTCAGCCTATCCTAGCAGCTGGCTGTTTGGAGCTGGTAACTCTCACAGAGTTTACACACAGGAAACAGCAGTATTACTGAGAGGAAACATTATTTTCTGATTTCTTCCCAAGGTCTCATTTGGCACTTCTTCATTCCTGTCACTTCTCCTTCTTTTCTTCTGTCTGGACTCAGCCTGGCCAAGAACTCCCCACTGTCTCTCCTCTACTCCAAGTCAAGCCTCAACGTGATTTTCCTTGCTGATGACATCAACCTGTGATTTGCCATCAATAGCTTTGACTGCAAAGAAACCAGAACTAGTTTAAAGATGAGTGCCTGGGTTCACTCAACAAACAGAATGAACATGGCTACATTCAGCATAGTTTGGCCTTTCCAGAGATAGTCTCATGAGCACTCCAAAGGCATTGTTATTTTAAAGAACATCCTAGAAGGTGGAAACAACAACAAAACTATGCACAGCTAAGTCAGTTACAAAGCTATGTGCATATTCAAATATATGTAATGAAAATGAGTACAACAGGATATATGGAGGAGACTGGAAGTTGTTTTGAGCCAAAGGGAAGGAGATTAGGCTATGGTATCTGCTCTACCAGTATGTGATTCTTCACTTCTATCTCTTTTGGATGATTGAATTTATTCTTATTTCCATGTCACATGTGCTTCTCCATTCACTTGTCTCCAATTGCCAACCCATCTCCGTTTTAACATTGATTCAGGTAGATCCACACAGGATTCATTGTTCTCCCTGGATCCTTAGATCCAGAATTAGAATCTGGGTTAGGTTCCATTTTAGTGAAAAACAGCCTGGGTCAGTCAGTTTATATAAGTATGTATAAAATCAGAATTTAAAATCTGGCTACCCAAAAGATCTTTCCTGGAAAGATCTGAATTTCCATAGAGATTTAATTTTCCATGAACTTAGAGAAAGAAGGCATATTGCATTCTGAAATACTTGAAGTTTAAAGTTTTTACTTAATATGGTAGTACATTATTTGATGTTCAGGGCAATTGTTCCTAGGTTAGATGACAACATTTACTCCAATAGATTCATTTTATGCCTGTAGTAATTATTAATGGTGCCTTGTTTCACTTGAGTGGTTGTCCCAGTTTAGATCATAAATTAAAAGTCATATTTCTCTTAGGACAAGTTGGATAAAGTAAATGATGTCTATGATTGTGACTATCCAGAGACAAGAAAGCACAACTTTAAAACGTATCTAAAGTAATAGTTGACATAATAGGTCACATAGAATAGGTGACATAGAAGTTAAGATGTTAAATCATTTGGAAATGTATACATAATCATGGCAGTACCTTATAGACTTAGATGGCATTACAATGCTTTTATTGTATCCTCATGTTTTCTCTAATTTGGACTTTGTTAGGAAAATAGTCCAATCTTAATTCTTAAGATTCTTGTAGCTTAAAAGGACCAGAATGCATTATGGCCTTTTAGAAAATGGGAATTTATTATTATCTTTGTGGACAGATGAGACATGTTTTTGACAGCAAACCAAAGATGGAGAAAGGTATTACCAGCTTTTCAAAGACTAAGATAAAAAAAAAGTGAAGGATTTGTGTGTCATTCAACGGAGTTTTAGTGTCAGCTATAACAGTTCTTAGCAGAAAAATGTTTAATACCCTCTCTTTAATCAAAACTAAATTCCTTATAAATGACTATTACATAAAAATGAAAGAAATGTCTATTAGTAATATCCACCAATATGAAACTGCCCCCACCCCACAATCCCAAAGAATGAAGCAAAGCTGACTGAGTATATTCTATGAATAGAATCGAGGTTTTGATAAACACAATAAAATCTCAAATACCAAATTGCTCAGCCAAGAAGACAATTGGATAACCTTGGACAAGTTGATCCTCACTGATTATTTTTCCCCAGAAGCTTAAGTGTGAATAAAATGTTCTGGCATTTCACTCGCTCATCAGTTTTATACATACGAAGGCTTTCAAGCTCCTCATATTCTTCTAGTCTATTATTCTCCTTTATCTTTCTTGGAGTCTATGCCAGGAATTACTCATGCATAAAGATTATTTGAGAAATCTTTGTCTCTACTGCTTATTCTTTTTCCATTTTTCTAATTGTCTATTTTACAGTAAAAGGGGGCAATAACTATTGGGAACCAATTGATCTAAGTTTTCATAAATGTTACAGTGATTTCTACCCATAAAGAACAACTTTGACATAAATTGCAATATGGTGCTTTAATTATCCAGCAGAAATATTCTGAATTACCTTTCCTTGCAAAAGGAAGTCTTAGTAGGTACAATTCCCTTAATTTTGGCAATGAAAGGCCCCAAAATATGCCTCATTGGCAATACAAATCTGTCCTTCAGTTGAGATAAGTTTTTATTCTCTTTATTATTTACCTTTTTCCTTTTCCTTTTTCTTTTTTCTTTTTTTAAATTCTGTATCCCAGGAAATTCCTCAGGTTGGACTTGACATGTTACAGGATGGTTAGGAACACATGAGTTAGAGCTACTTCCTGAGGACCTGAATCCCAGGTCGGCTCATCTGTTCATATGGGAAGATTTGAAAAATTTGATTCTTTGAAACATTTCTTAGCCCTAATTTTCTCATTTATAAAATTGAATATCAAGAGTTCTTATCCCAGTAGGTTAAACACAAATTAAACATCAACACAAAGCTTAGCATAGAAGAGAATCAATAAAATGCTCCCCTATTACAAGAAAGAAAATAACGAGAGGATAAACTAACAACTTATATCCGTCCCTGAAGAATAATGAACTATGCATTTTTTCTCCTACAGATCTCAGTATCTGCTGACATCCTCTCTATAATTCCTGATGCATTTTGTACTTACAAGAGCAAAGTTCTCTATTTTTTGGCACAGACTGAACAATATTTTCCCCAGGAGGCGGTTAATTTATTCATACCAAGGGAAGGCAATCACTAAAAGCATTTCAAAGTTCTCTTTGGACATCCATTGGGGTGAGGGAGAGAAAAAAAGACTACTTTATTATTTTCTAGAGAATGGGTGACATCAACCTTGGAAAAGCACTGGTGTCAAACTCAAATTAGTAGTAATTGTTTTCAGAGCTATATTTCTGACCACTATAGTCATAGCAGAAGAACTTCAGTTGTAATGGTTCATATTTTACCACATATCTACCAGAGAAGACTGGTTCACAGTGAAGTTTCACTTTTTCAGAACTACATTGGGACTCTGCTCACTGAAGCTTGTTTATTAACTGAGATATACACAGATGAACATTTTTTTATCTACCTATCATACAGGAGTTATGCAAATTTTGATCTATTCTTGTATTCAATCTGTCATGTTTGTTCCAAAGGTGAGATGGAGTTTTGTTTTTTTCTTTAAGCAATTCAAGTTTCAAGTCTGTGATTCAAGTCAGTTTTGTACTTAGAATTATTAAAATATTGTTCTAATTACTAATAACATCATTTATTTGGAATATGTATTCTTATGTAAAAGCAATGGCTACTAAAATCAAAAGTAAGGTTATGCTTAATTTACACCTAAAAGTAGATTGTTTTTGCAAATAGAATTTTCTCCTTGGCTTCAAAGAACTATCTCCTATTGATAATCATTCCTATATGAATATAAATGGTTATTTCTATAATCTCAATTGAGCATGAAACAGTCAAATTTTCATATTCTTCTTGGCAAACCTCGTTTGATATGTAATCCAGGTAAGGCTATAGTGATGAATGCCTTCCATAAAATGGTGATATGGTCTAATGTCTGCTTGGTGTCTTTTTTCAAAAGACCTATCAAAAATCTTCTTTCAAAGCAAGATTTTGGCTATAATGTCTCTCTGCTACATGATTTCCAAAGTGATCATTAAAAATATGAATAATATTTGCATCCTATCATTTTACATCTATTTAGTTCTTAAGTAATCCTCAAATTACTCTTCACAAACTATGTGTTAAAAGCTTCATGGCCTGTAGTGTTATGGGAGAAGGGATGTTGGAGTCATTAGGAGATAAGACATAGTGAAAGCAAATGAGTTCATTAGAGATGTCACCCTTCCTCTATCTTTGCTTCCTGGCCACACTGAGATGAGTAGGATTTCTGACATTCCTTCCATAATGTTCTACGTTGCCACAGCCCAAAGAAATTAAGATATGACCACGGTAGGCTTGTGAAACTATGAATCCAAAACAAGCTTTTCCTTCTTGAAGCTGGTGATCTCAAATATTTTGTCATAGCAGCGAAGGGCTTCTTGACAAAGTGATATTAAGACTTAAGACTGGAATATGGAATCTTGGATACAAAAATGTTAATAATCGTACTATTTTCATGAACCCCACTCCCACACTTCGGATCATTGATATAGTATATGGAAGATACTGTTTTTGATTTATCTTTATTTCGTAAAGAAAGGAGAAGGGCTCAATGTAATCAAGTAATTCTCTTCCATTTTCATGAAATCATTGGTAAAAAAAAAACAGAGAAAAATTGTTATGTCATTTCTCTTTCTAGATTTTTTTTGGTAGGTCATGGGGCTTAAACTCTGCCTGGGTGCTGTCCCTGAGCTCAAGTTCAAGGCTACCACCCTACCCCTGGGTCTGGGTGTTGTCCCTGAACTCTTCAGCTCAAGACTACAGGCCAAGCTCCACTTCCCATTTTCTAGAGGTTAACTGGCTATAAGAGTCTCAGGTCCTTTTGTGCCTGGGCTGGCTTTGAACCTTGATCCTCTGATCTCAGCCTCCTGAGTAGCTAGGATTATAGGCATGAGACACTGTGCCAGCTCTCTTTCTAAATTTTAAGAAAAAAGGAAAATTTTATGTATTTTTGTTTGGATTGTAGTACTGGCTGCCAGTAAAGTCACTTGGTATTTTACAGTTACAATCAGTAATAAGATTGTGCATGAGAAACCTCATTTTTGGCACTGTGTTAGATGAAATAAGAGCAAGAGAAAAAGGCACCTTTGTCAGCTAGAAGGTTAGATGTGTTAAAATAAAATCTTAATGGAATGAAAGTAAAAACCTGTATCATGTCCAAGATTTCTGGTGGGAAAGTTTCAACAATGATAAATTATTTCCCAAATAATATAATGAATGAGCAATGTGGTATTTCACAATAGAGACAAGGAGTTTTGACAGGCCTGCAGAGAGAAGGAGAAACTTTTCACATCAGCTCCATGTGGTCCAAGCTGCTACATTTGTTTGTTTTAAATCCTTGCTCTACTTAATCAATCTGAGAATGTCCCAGGGAAGAAAATGACCACAGGGTTAGTTTCACTTAATCGAGATTAAATTTATTTATTACATGAAATTAATCTAACATTTTTTTCATAACAGTTATATACCATGCAACGCAACTCTAGTTCAGTAGACCATTTTCCTAATTTCTTTGTAATAAACTAAAACCACTTTCTATTTCTACTTCTTTACTCCCCATTCATTCCCAAACTCCAACACAGATTTAAATTTCCTATCAGGATTATCTGTTTCATCCTGTGTTCAAAGCTGGTGATTACCTTTCAATTCTCATTCTAGTCAGTGATTCAGCGATTATTTCTTCCTTATTGAATTTACCTTAACTCAAGAATCTTTTCTGAGACCTCTTCCTCCTCTGTCTTCTTAATGCTCATTGTTCTGGGATCAGTCCTGTCTTCATCTCTTCTCTTTCCATTCTAAGTTTCTATATTAAGTCATAGTGTGTCATGACTTGATCTATGTGCTGTTGACCCCAAATTTAGTCCCTATCCCTGATCACTCACGCAAATTCCAGTCTCATATATTAGACTTTCTCACATTTCTGATTTTGCTTTAAGAGTGTTATCTTCAATACATTCAGAATATGTCTTGATTCATTTACTCCTCCCTACTCCTGAAGACAGATAACCACATCCTACTTTTTCAACGTGCTGCTTTCTTCAGTCTCCCCCACCTCCGCAGACCATGCATTACTCACTTCAGAGTCCAGAGGAAAGTGCTACTTTATTTCCACTATATCACCCTCAGATTGCACCACCATGAACCTGATGCAAACTATCATCATATCTTTACTAATCTTCTGTTAAACATTACCTCTCTTCATAACATCCCAAATCCCCTCTTTCTCTGTCAAACATTTGAATTCTTCCACTTGAAACTCTTCTGATTTCACAATATTTTTTTTTTTTTGCCATCCTAGGGCTTGAGCTCAGGGCCTGAGCACTGTCCTTGTGCTCTCTCAAGGCTAGTGCTCTACCACTTGAGTTACAGCACCACTTCTGGCTTTTTCTATGTATGTGGGGTGCTGAATTGAACCTGGGTCTTCATGCATGCTAGGCAAGCACTCTACCACTAGGCCAAACTCCCAGCTCCTGATTTCACAATATTTTAAATGCATTTATTTCCTTTCCATTCCCTCTGACACTCATTTATTTTCTTAATAGCATTTACCATCTGGAAAGCATTTGTTTACTTTGCAACTGTTTCCTTAGAAAATATCCCTTAAGGCAGAGAAGATACAAGTTTCTGTTATTGGCCAATCTACAAATATCTGATACATGGTAGGTGCTAAATATATTTTAAAACTCCAAAACAATAGGTTACACCAAATTTTTAACATATGAAAAATCTAGCTTTAAAGTATTCATGAAAAATACTGATTTTAGGACCAGGAGTATGGCCTAATGGTAGAGTGCTTGCCTGGCATTCAAGAAGCCCTGGGTTTGACTCCTCAGTACCACATACATGGAAAAAGCCAGAAGTGTTGTTGTGGCTAAAGTGTTAAAGCTCCAGCCTTGAAAGAGCCCAAGGAATGTGATCGGGCTTTGAGTTCAAGCCCCAGGAATGGCAAAAAATTTGATTTTATAACCAATGAAGTATTTACCATATTCAGACTTACAGAAATAGCTAATTACATTTAAAATATAATAGATCAAAAGACAAAATTATGTATATGTTTCAATAGAAATAAGATAGTACATGTTTTTCAAATACTTAATTCCAAAAACTGATCATATTATAGGTAAAGGAAATACCAATATATTGTAATTAGGAGAAATAACAGAGGGGAACTTTTTTAAAAAAAAAAGCCAGGAGTATGGCCTAGCAGTACAGTGCTTGCCTGGCATGCATGAAGCCCTGGGTTCAATTCCATGGTACCACAGAAAAAGCTGAAAGTAGCTGAAGTGGTAGAACGCTACCTTTGAGAAAGCCCAAGGACAATGCCTAGGGCCTGAGTTCAAGCCCTAGGACTGGCAAAATAAAATGAGTAATAATTACAGAAAGATGCAATTGCTGAAAAATTTTAAACATCCTTATAAGAAATTTGGGGTTAAAGAATAAAGCAAAATTAGTAGACTCCTTCCATGTGAATGGTAATGAGAATATCACATAATAAATTGGATGATATATATGTAAAGCTGTAATAAGAGGGAAATTAATAGCCCTATATACTGTACATACTTTTGCTACTGCTTGTATCAAAAAGGGAAAAGGAGACACCAAGCGTCTATCTATCTATACATCTATCTATCTCATCTATCAGTATCTGATACATACATATATATATATATATATTTACTTATGAAGAATAAACAAACTAGCCATCCTCTGTGAAACTCAGGAAAACTATGAATCAGCATGATTAGGAATAAAGGAGGACTCCAGGTATGGAGATAGAGAACAATTTAAAACTTCAAGACAACATGTACATTTTATATGAATATCAAATTAGAGATGCTATCCATAATTTTATGGCAAAATGTAATTCAAAGAATTAAAGTACTAAATACATGAATTAACCATTAAGGTTAATGATACATGAGTCAACTATCAATGAGACATGTGAATATACCCTTAGTACATTAATTAACCATTAACATGAGGCATTTATCCTTAAATTAAAAGGATTTGACCCAAGTAGGTTTGCAAACATCTTTCCCAAGCCATCAAGAAACATAAAGTTTATGTTAGTTATATACTTTAAAACACTATAAAAGAAAGTATCTACATAGCATAAGTTTTATAGAGCTCTGATATTCTTAACATTTAGAGTTGAAAATGTAAATAAGATAATAAGAAAACAATGAGTCATCTATTTCAAAGAATAATATGTCATGATTAGGTATGTTCACTAACATGATGGCTTAGCACTGAGAAATCTGTACATACAAACTAGATGAATAAATGCTAGAAAATCTTTATCAGAGGATTTGAATAAAAGCGGAAGTCGTGCTGTTCAACATTGGTTTTTTATTTAAAATGCTCTTCAGGAGTTATGAGAAGAGAAACTTCCCAGGTTTATGAAAGTAAGTCAGAAACCAGAAGTGCTGTTTATAACTCATGGCATGAAATTCTTGGGTCAGCATGTCTGAAGCTATTCCAGAAAAACAAAACTCACCATCTCCCATTCCAGCCTTCCAATACAATCCTGATCTTTCCCACCCACAAACCCCTGATCTGCATTCGTGGACACCACCCGAAACTGCCCTGTAGTTCAATTTCGTCTTGAATGTCTACTAAAGGCAGCTTTCCCCCTGTCACTGATCACCTGATCATGATTTACACACTTCCTACTCCAATTCAATTCATTGCCCAGACAAGTTCACGAAACTTCAAAAATCAAGATGGTTCGAATTTTCTAGTTGGTTATAAAGAACATGGCAGTGGGAAAGACATAGGGCGAGAGGGTAAGTGAATCAATTTTCTCTTCAGATATACCACCCTCCAGGAACTTCCATGTGTTCAAATATCCAGGATCTCTCCAAAGTTTGTCTTCTGATGTATTCTCTGGAGGCCTCGATATGTAGGTGTGACTTGTTAAGTTATTGTGAAGTGATATTTGCCTTCAGTCCTTCTTTTCCTGGAGATTATACATTGGTGATGTGGTTGGGGCGGGGTGGGAATATAAGAATCCCCAAACCTCTAATCCTGTCTTGGTTTAAGGTAACTGATCTCCATATTGTAGCTGCTTGGAGCTATAAGCCATGAGTACATCCAGTAGTACACAAAAATATACTATTAGAGATTCCAAGAGTGCTGACACTTATATTCCAGAAAATATGGATGGATGAAGACCGTCTATCTATGTCTGATAAGCAAACTAGTATCAGCATACAATAGAAACATCTGTTTGAAAATCTGTTGTTATGCTTCTACTCAGCATTATAGTCCAACCCTTCTCTCTGAAATGATCTATTCAGCAACACTGGGTAAACTTCTCAAACATTATAGTTTATTTTACATCTCAAAATGTTGTCAGGCTTTTTCTTATCCCAAGTTGGTTATAACCTTCCTATCCATTTCATGTTCAAATGTATTTGAGTCATTTTTTAGGCTTCATTACATGTTTTTTCATTGTATTAATTTATATCATTGGGGCTAAAATTTATATACTAAAATATTTATAATATAGTAACATTTTACACAAGTGTATTGAGCATTGCCTTGCATGCATGTCAGGAAATACCCACTTTAGAAAAGTATAATTTTTTCATAGTTTTTTCAGACATTTCCATCAAATGTTATGTACATATTTTAGCTCTATTACCATTATTATTTGAGGGATAGATATTTACTGATATACATGTATTTATATGTATGTATTTAGTTACTATTGTAAATTGTCAAAATTCTACTACTGTTTTGAATTGGAAAATAATTTTTGTATATGCATGGTTTCTCCAGCCAGTATGGCTTGCAAATTGAATTTTACAGTGTCTTCTGGTAATCAGACATATTTTGATTTATTAATTTCTATTGCATCACTTAAAAATGCTCTTACTATTATCTGTTGAAGAAACTACAGAGTTTCTCAATGTGACACATTCTCCTTTGTTTATTGCCAAGAGCTTCATGAGGTTGGCTTTATATATCTAAACATATAAAATCTATCTGCATTGCTTTTACAATTGACATAGTAGTTTATAAGTTTTAGAAAAAAATGTGAAACATATACAGAAGATATTTAAAGCATGAATTCATCTTTTGAACATGCAGAAATGGACCTACCCACCTCAAAATTGAGATTTCATTAGCTGTGGACATGTTTTTCCAATGAAAAGCATTGATAGTTGACCTAGCTAATTACAGACTTTCCTAAGTCATTCATGCTGTCTTTCATTACTTTTTGTGTACTGTAACGTTCGTAATGAGCATTTATTTTCCAGTGGAGCATCTACTTGTTTCAATGCATCGTTTGTAAGTGGGCCTTCTACTTTTATTGGATTGAAGGACTTTTACACAGCTGAAAAATGTGAACAATCTCCTGCCCCCCCCATTCCATTGTGTATTGATCTTTATTCCAGGATTGAATCATCTTGATTACTCCAACCTTGTAGCAAGTGTTAAGTCATATAAAACTTCCTACATGATCCTTTCTGAACAGTTTGTATTCATATTATCTAGTCCCTTGTGGTTCTGTAAAACTTTCAAAATAAATTTACCAATTTATCCAAAAGGTGATTACCACAATTAAAGAAAAACCTATGTTTGTAACCATTAGAAATTGTTAAATCAATGATACAATCATAACACGAAATATACACAAATTGAAAGTTCATATAATGACATTAAAAAGTTCTATTATTTACTACTGGGGAGAAATTAAATAAGCCATAACCTTTCTAATTATTCACGTTACTTAAAAAGTTATATAAGTTTTAAATTTACAAAGATAGCTCAGAAATGTAAACAAAAGTCATCATATTGTTTTCATCATGGAAGAAGGTAATACTTTTATTTTATATGCCTGCCTGCAGTTTTGTATCTCTGCTACACACAGATACACATACTCACCACTTAAGAAGTCGTGTGCAGAACTGATTTTAAAACAGATGTTTGTTTTCAAAAGAGAAATTTCAATGCAATACAATGAAAGAAACAGAAGGGGAAAAAGAAAGAAAGGTTAGAGTCAAAGAAGAGAGACAGAAAGTGTAGTGGAAAGAACATCAGAGAGGATGAGCTAGAAAATGAAAGATATAGCCATGGAAATAACTGAATAATTAGATGTGAAAAGACTCAGAACTTCCTAGTCAGAATGCTTGGACTAAGGACACCTTATCCTGGGTTTTGTTCATAATCCACATATTACAAATACACACATACACAATAAACTCGAAAACTCATGATGATTTAATGTCCCGTACAGGCTGAGTCTGAATAACATTAAATGTTGTACTGTAATACTGTTCAAGTCAAAGGAGGACATGTTCTCTATTCAGTTCCCTATTTCTTTGAAATAAAAGGCAGCTGTACCTGAATACAGATCTGCTGTAGCTCTGCTGTAGCTCTGCTGACTTCAGAGAAAGACACTGAATCAAGTGCAGAGAGGGCTTCAGTAACTAAAGCATTTATTTAATCAGAGGGAAAACAAAGTAACTTCTCAAATTTTTCCTGTAAGATAGTGTAAATGCAATGGCTTCTTGCCTTAAAAAAATGTTTCCAAGTATTCATTTACTTTTCTCTTCACTTTTCAATTTTTAATTCCTTCAAGTTAGTGTTTTGGGGAAAATAATAGGACAATATTTGCAATCATTGCAGATAATGACTGAGCAAACATTTCTCAGGATTAAACAACAAACAATATTCTTTAATTTATGTATTTGTGTATTAAACAACAAACAATATTCTTTAATTTATATATTTATGTACACACGCATCTGTGTAACATTTACAAAATATGATACACTAAATCCTTACATTTCCGTTAGTTCAGATAACAACTACAGCATAATGACAATTTATATAAAGAAGCGAAAACAGCTTACCTCCATTTATCTATTTTAACATGATATATAAAAATATCATATAATTGAGAAACATGAATGTTGAGTTAAGAATTTTATTTGCAATTCAAGCTTTTCCTCCAAAGAAGATCAAAGTTTTTAAAATTGAAATTAATAAAACACTTTCTAACAATTACATTGAATCATGAAACTTTGTCAAATATGGCATCATTGTTACTAGTATTTAAATTATACAAATCTTACTGTAGAAATGTAATGAATGATCTGTGGAAATGAAGGTAAGAAATGTATTTATGGAAAATGCATAATACTTTGTAAATTATTTATGTACTCATATTTTTATTGCTTATTCAACATCATTTGGCCATCAGAGATGGCTCTAACACTATGTAATCATTGTTGAATTTTTTGTCTTTTATTCTTTATCAACTTTCAATAAAATAAAACATTAGCTTCATATTGTTCTAATATATTATTATTTTAGTTTTATTTTGATGGTTACTCAGGTTTGAACTCAGGGCTTTGTGCTTTCTGGGCAGTTGAATTGTGTTCCCAAATCCTTAGATTTTTGTTTATAATGAACATATATCAAGATTTGAAATGAAATATAGGTATTGGAAGTATAGCTCAGTTCGTGCAGCTCTAACCAATGAGCCAAACCATCAGGTACCAAGTTTGAGTCCTGGCATCAGACCAAAAGAAAATGAAATATATGCTACATAGCAGATTAACTTACTATACATACTTTCTTTTTGTTGGTCATTCTTTAAATATTTCTCAAGAAGAATATGGTTCTTCATTTGAGGAACATACCTATAGTCCCAAATTTATATATAACCACATTGCTAGTTACATGAAAGTTGAAGCTTCGTATTTAATCTTCTTTTTTTCTATCATTCTTTATAGAGAAAAAGCTTGTACACAGACATTAAGTCTGTCCATGTCTTAGTGCAAAGCTTCTTTCTCCTTTCTTCACTTAAGCCTTGAAAAGGCTTTTGCTCTCTCTATAGTTTTTTTATTTTATTTTTACATGCTTTTTTAAATTGTAATTAATAAAAGGGTTACATGATATTTGCCAGATAGAAGCTGCATTAATTCACATACATTGGTACCCTTTCACATGTCTTGGTACCCATTACCCTCCCCCCAAACCCCACCCCCGTCTTGGCTTTCCCCCCTTCCCTATCAAATTTCAAATAACCAAATACAAATAAATTCAATATATCCGATAACAAAGTGAGATATTGTAACAATATGAGATAACCAAGGGACAGCAAAGGAGATGAGAGATAACATAGTACATTAAGGACAACAATCATTTGTTATATGGCTTTTGTTTCAATATCCTGGAGGTCCTTTCAATTAGCTTCATACTATATGGCCTTATGTATCAAGGTTTTGCTCTATTGCAGATCTCTGCTAGTAGAGCCCAAGGTTTCTACTGATTATGACAAATGAGGGAAACCATTGAGCCTAAGTTCCTTTGAGTCTGGCTTACTTCACTTAGTATGATTTTTTCTAAGTCTTTCCATTTCCTAACAAATGGGGCGATGTCGTTTTTTCTGACAGCAGCATAGAATTCCATTGTGTACAAATACCACAACTTGTTGATCCACTCATCAACTGAGGGACATCTAGGTTGGTTCCAAATCTTTGCTATGGTGAATAATGCTGCAATGAACATTGTTATGCTAGTGCATTTAGTATGCCCTAGATTCTGGATGGTTGGGTAACTGCCAAGTAGTGGAATTGCTGGGTCATAGGGGAGCTCTATGTTTAGCCTTTTGAGGCACTGCCATACTGCTTTCCATAGTAGTTGAATGAGTTTGCACTCCCACCAACAGTACAGAAGGGATCCCTCCTGGCCACATCCCCTCCAGCATCTGTGATTATTCGTTTTCCTAATCCTGGCCATTCTAACTGGAGTGAGGTGGAATCTTAGAGTTGTTTTGATTTGCATTTCTTTTATTACCAGAGATGTTGAGCACCTCTTCATGTGACTATAGGTCATTTTTGTTTCTTGTTCAGAGAAGACTCTCTTTAAGTCTTTGGCCCATTTTTTAATGGGATGGTTGTTACTTTGGAGATTAGTTTTGGAGTGATTCAATTTTTTGAGTTGTTGATGTATTTTAGATATGAGGCCTTTGTCCGTTGTTTGGTTGGTGAAGATCTTCTCCCATTCTGTAGGCTTCCTAATTAATTTACTAGCTATATCCTTTGCCATACAAAAGCTCCGCAGTTTAATGCAGTCCCACTTATCCAGCCTTTCTCTGATTTGTTGTGATTCTTGGTCCTTATTAAGAAAATTTCGACCTGTGCCAAGGAGGCCTAGTGTATCTCCTATTCCTTCTTGTAAAGTTTTCAGTGTGTCGGCTTTTACCTCCAGGTCTTTGATCCATTTGGAGTTAATTCTAGTGCATGGTGACAAAGAAGGATCCAACTTTAGTTTTCTGCATGTGCTTAGCCAGTTCTGCCAGCACCACTTGTTGAAGAGGCTGTCTTTCTTCCATTCTATTTTTTTGGCTCCCTTGTCAAAGATTAGGTGGCCATAGGTGTGTGGTTTAATATCTATTCCATTGGTCTTCAGGCCTGTTCTTGTGCCAGTACCAAGCTGTTTTGATAATTATCTCTCTATAGTTTTGATTTCTCTCTCTGCCCTCTCCCCCCACTATCATGGGGCTTGAACTCAGGCCCTGGGCACTGTCTCTAAGCTTTCCAGCTCAAGGCTACTGTTCTAGCACTTTGAGCCATACCATCACTTCTCATTTTCTGGTGATTAATCCGAGATAAGAGTCTCACAGACTTTCATGCCTAGGCTCACTTTGAGCTGAGATCCTCAGATGTCAGCCTCTGGTGTAGCTGTGATTACAGTCATTAGCCACCAGCTCCTGGCTTGGCCTCGCTTTCTTGATTAAATGAGAGACATCCATATGAACAACTTAGTCTCCTCCCTTGGCTGTGAGATTCCCAAGTCCTTGTTGAGGGCACTTGAAATGGTTTTTGTTTCCCAAGCACACACTCTGCCAGGATGGAAAGATAAACAGTGTTATGCCCAGAGAGCAAAGATGGAGATGGGATGGTAAAGGTCCTCTTTCTCTTCCCCATCTTTACAAATACATATAACTTGCGATTTAATGAAAAACCCTGAATTTGCTAGTTAGAAGTACCTATATTTCAGGAGTTCAAGTATTAGTTTTATTCTGCTTGTCATCAGCCCTGGAAAATATGTTGTTTGAAATTCTTCATCGGTGAAGTGAAGAGGCAGGAGAAGGAAAAATTGCACAGTTTCTTCCTAATGTAAATCTTACGGTAGAACAAAATGTAAGTTAACCTCCTCAACCAGTGGGCAATGGAGAGAGAACTTGAACTCAGTTTTAATACTGGAGAAAGTAGTTGAGAGACTCTAGGTTGTATGATCTGCAAGTTCTGCTCCCAAATCCATCCTAGTAACAGTTGATAAATAGGTGGGCATGGCAAGACACTCACATGGCCTTAGGTGAAATTACTTGCCAATTTAAAAGTACACTAAGGATGTTTCTCTGAGCTACCTAGTTACTACAAAAATGATTTCAAAAAAGTGGCGGTCTGGCTCAAGTGGTAGAGCACTAGTTTTGAGCTGAAGAGCTCAGGGACAGCACTCAGGACTAGAGTTCATGCCCCAGGACTAACAAAATATAAAATAATAATAATAATGATAATTTCAACTATTTCCCTCTTCACTAGACAATAAATAAAAGAATTAGTTTTTATTATCTGGGATAGTCCCAACTGGAGAGTTAAATAAGCTATTGGTTTAAATGCACTTTAAAATGTTTGCCAAAATGGCTACATCATCCACATTTTTCTGGGGATGACTTAATTCTATCTAAAAAATCTGCTGTGCCAATTCTGCCCATTTTTAGGATACTTTGGTCTGTCTTCCTGCTTCTGACCTTCAACCACAGTTTTCCCAATGGTAGCTTACACCAGATAAAAATAGAAAAGAATTTGAGGCACTCCCACAGTAATTTACCTGATGATGAACATTCACGGAAAATTGCCCATTGATGAGAGGAATAAAAAATACAGGAGGATCTTTATCAAACAAGTTTGGTTCCTTCAGATACATTGCAATTTGATTTACAAGGGGAAAGGAGCTCTGATAACTAATATCAAACTTTCAAATACATAGACCTCCAAAGAAGGGTAAAGACTCTACATTAGGAAAATATCTGCCTTGCCATAAGAGGATTATTTTCCTTTCATTTGTAACAGGTAAGCCATGAAAAGTGAAAAGTGAAAGAAGAGGTTCTCTAATTCTCCTGATTTTATCTGAGCTCAACAAGTTCTCTGGTGGACATTAGTTCCTCTCAAATGAAATTTCTCTGGAATGTGAAGCATTTTTGCTCACAGCTAAAAAGTGATTGAAATACAGCATAAGTAGAAAGCAGTATTGCCTTTAAGATGATGACTAAGTTAGTTTTATGTTAGGGTCTCATACTTTTGCCTCGGGGGTAAGAAAAGGAAGAGAGAGATGATACAAGAAATTTATCTGATTCTCCTAAGGCCCTAACTAAAAATTCAATTCTTCAGATTTTTCAATATGTGCTTACTTTTGTCCTCTGGATATTGGAAAGTGTCTGACATTGCATGAACATTCCTGATGCATAAAAGCGTGGTGACCTGGGTCTAAACCAAAATTCAATTCATTTACAAGGTAAGAAGGAGTACTGACAGCTTTATGATTTATTATTAACATGTTCACATTCTCCTTTTTATTATAAGCCATATTTTTATGACTATAGAAATTCATTTTATCATCCCCTTTTGTAATTCACATACATGAAGTTGACTATGGAGTATGTAGTATAGCCAGAGTTGTGTTTAAAAACAAGATCTTTGGGAAGGAATATCATGTAGTGCCCGGATGTAAACACCAGTAGCTACAATGACGAACATTTGGGGGAAAAATAAGTGCAACTCCTTCTGCCTTTATTTCCACACAAAGGTGTGTTAGCGATCTTGGTTTCAATCAGTGCTAGCCTTGTCTAATTGATTCCTGCCTTCTACATCAGAGCTAGGTTAAAACTGGTCAATTGAGAAAATTGACCAAGAGAAAACACACCTTTGGTTCTGGAGCACTTGTAAGAATTTATATTTACTTTTTTTTTAAAGAAGAGTTTAGGTAATTTTCAGTGTTATGTAAAAATATTGAAATATTTTAAACATCCTCCGGAATTTGCTTAATTAATTTAATTATAAAGTATTTTGTAATACACTGAACTATACTATATGAAATGTAGCTTCTGGAAACAGCTAAGCTATGCTTAATTCCCAGGTCTTACTAACTATGAAATCTTGGGCACAATACTAAATCCTTATGTCAGTTTTTATCTGAAAACTATGGGATGATAATGACATAAGAATCTCTTGTGAATTAAAAGAATTAATATATATACATATATATGTTATATCTTTAGAATGTTACCAAGTACATAGGAGTTTTTTTCTTAGACAAAAATCATGTCCACTTAAGCTGGGCTTGGTGGCTCACACCTGTAATCCTAGCTTCTCAGGAGGCTGAGATCTGAGGATCAAGGTCCAAAGCCATCCCAGGCACAGAAAAAGACCTCAGACTCTTATTTCCAATTAAACTCTAGAAAATGGGAAGTGGGGCTTGGCTTAAGGGTAGGGCAGTAGCCTTGAGCCAAAGAGTTCAGTGACAGCACCCAGGCTGAGTTCAAGCCCCATGACCCACAAAAATAAATTAATTAAAACAATTAAAAAGTCATGTCCACCTATTAAAATTAAATGAGTAGATTCTTTTATTTAAGAAAAGTGTTGCAATCTGTAATGAGTTTATGTCCGAATAGGTTGTCCAAGCTGGTCCCAAACTCTCAGGTTCAAGTAATTCTCCTGCTTTAGCCTTGGCTCTATCTGGGCCTACAGAACTATGCCAACATAATCAACAAGGCAAGGAACAAAAATCCAAGAATACTTTGTGTGCACAGCAATTACTCCAATATTCATCAGTATTTCTCAAACTAGAAATCACTGACACCTTCCAATAGCCACTTACTCTACAAATGCTAAGACAAAGGAATACAAAATATGAATAAGGAAAATCAGTCATTATTTAGCACTTCATATATGTCAGACATTTGACACTAAATTTTCTTTGTTGATGGTTACGAAACACAAACATGGTATAAATACTGCGACATTACTTAAGAAAAAGAAGGCATGAAGCAAACAATCTATGGAAAACTCAGGTTTACTAGGTACTAAAATGCAAGCTAATTTGAATGGAATTCATAGGTTTGTCCTCAAGGAACTAAGAACATAATTTATAAATACTCATGGGCATATTTAACAATAGCAGATATCTGAAGAAAACATAAGTATGTAAACTCAGTTACCTTAAGAGGCATCTGGTAGAAGAGGATAGAAGAGGAGCTTTAAGTCTTTCTCTACATGAATAACTTGCTGATCACATCCTGCCACAATTGCCTTATTTCAGTTTAGAGAAGTAATTTGGGTACAATATATAACCACTGGAAGAGACAGTCTTTATTTTAATATTGGGGAAAGCATTTACAAAGTCTGCCATCATTTTTCTGAAAATCTTCTTACCCTCTCTAGGTTCATAGGAGCTCAGTTCCAAAAGGCTGTGGGGCTGCCAGGCTTTCCACTATCTCATAGCTGAATTTCCTATGAATTATGGCCTCCTTGTTTACCATAACACGAGAAAAGAGACAACAGGGAAAGTGTAAACTTCAGCTACATACTGCGGAGATGGCCACTTCCATTCATAGGTTATTGGCAAAAACATGTCACAAGTGGAGAGTCCACCTCAAGGGCAAGTAGAAAACAAACGATGAAAACAAGTACACTAGGGACTCAACACCAAGGTATCGGTGGTATTCACTATGCTCCATCGCAGTCAGAACGGCCATCATCCAGAAGAGAAACAGCAACATAGACGTGGGGAAGAGGAACTCGAAGACACTGTGGTGGGAATACAAACGTGTCCAGGCACATTCAAAAGCATGTTAAGAGATTATTAAAACATCTAAACAGAGCTATCCCATGATCTAGGAATAATACCACTGTTAGACATTCAGCCACATACAAGTCATGATACAGTAAATCATTTACACAATGTCCATTGCTGCTATTGAAACTATGGAAACCTCTAAAGGATGAATGGATTAAGTACATGTGAAAAAAATATACTCACACACATATATTTGTGTGTGTACATAATATACATATTTATAATGGAATTTTACTCATCCACTAAGAAGAATAATATGTCATTTGCAAGGAAAGGGACCCCCCCCAAAATGGTTAAAATTATGTTAAGTGCTAGATGCCATGGCTCACATCTGTAATCCTCACTACTAAGGAGTCTAAGATACGAGAATCAAGGTTCAAATCCAGCCCAGGCACAAAAAAGAACCCGAGACTCATCTCCAATTAAACTCTAAGAATTGTGAAGTGTGAAAAAAAAAAAAAAGAATTGTGAAGTGTGGCTTGGCTCAAGGGTAGGGTGGTAACCTTGAGATGAAGAGCTCAGGGAGAGCACCCAGGCCAAGTTCAAGACCCTTGACCTACAAAAAAGAAATGTTAAGTCAGATCAAGTGGGACAAAGGATGTATGTTTTCTGTCATATGTATAAGCTAGATCTAATTTATAAACACCCATGGGATTGCAGGCAAATGTACACAAAAACATTCACCCAAGTATGGTTTTGTAATATAACCCCTTAGACCATTTAATAAAATGAATACCAGAAAGCCGGTCCTTGAGATGTATGTGGGTTGGTTTGCTATAAAAGCAGGAAAATTGAGGGAAGGGTGGAGCTGAGAGGAATAGAGAAGAATGATGAAAAGGGTGACAATGATTAAGATGCATTGTACTCATATACTGAACCGTAATCCCTTTGTATAACTACTTAAAGATAATATGAATGTAATTTAAAAATACGTTTATCAATCATAGCTTCAATTTCAAATATTTGACCCTGACCCTCAACATTAGAAAGGTGTTCTATGTTCCACCCATTTCTAAATAGTAAACATTTCTATGGTCAAATTTGAATCAGCATTAACACAGTCCTGTCTTCCAATGTAACCAGTGTCCTGAAGAAGAAAAATTCTCCATGATTTTCCTCTTGCTCTCTGATCCTTGGCCCCATAGCAGGGAAACAGTGAGTCTCAGAGGGGCAACTCCATCGTCAGTGGACTCATTCGCTCTCATATAGTTTTGATGGGCTTAGCATCACTGGGCAAGCCACCCGCCACCTTGTGCAGAATTTGCATTATCTAAAGATCACTGTGTAAGCTATGGTCCATTCGCCTTGGCAAATACTGTTTAAATATAGCATCCATAAATAAATGTTAAATAATTCATGAACATAATTTTGTAAATTCTGCTAGGCCACACCTCTCTGGGGGCATATTTATGAACATGCGTCAGCCTGGAATCAATGTGTCTGCCAAGCTCCTTGCCTCTGAGGCAGAATTCCCACATCTAGCCCAAAACGCTGCAAACGGCTCCGATTCCCCTTCAGTAGTCATCCATCATACTGTCACTTTAATTCAGATGCTGCTACTTGTTTTAATAACATACATCTTACACAAAGAATATTGCTAACACAAGAATCTTGGGGTAGATTTTTACAACCTCATAAAATGGTATTAACCCTCTGATCCCTGATGTTCTTTCCCTGTAGCAAAAGCCTCCGAATGTTTCCCCTGCCCCCTTCACGTCTTCCAGTCTTCCTGATGGTTATCAATAACCCCTGTTCATCGGGGCTATATAGCACCAGGACCTGCCATCAATCACCGCAGTAAAAATATTATTCCTCTAGTATAGCCCTGAAGAATTATGGAAAGAATAAAAGTGTTATTGCGGGAATTATTTAGCAAACAATAGATGGGATAAAATGTATTACGGTAAGTGTTAAATTATATTACCTCATTACAGAGAGCCGACTTCAGATACTATGAAGGTAGCCCACTACCCATTCTTAAGGAGTTTAGAAGAACAATGGGGAAAGACTTACAAAATATGTCTGAAGGAAACACCAGACTATCACTATGAGGATGTACTCTATTGACTAAAAAGCTGTTTGAGTGAATGAGTTGGAGGGAAACACACACACACACACACACCTTTGCCTTGGCCTGTTTTGAATATTAAGCTGGAATTTACAAATGAGCTATGGAGGGAGGGTTATATTTAATTGTTAAATAGGATGCTATTATAAAAAAAAGAGGCTTAAGACAGAAAATGGATGTGTATTCTACTGTCCTCCCCCACCTTGAGTATACTCCCTGCACACTTCTTTAAGCAGGGGTGGAGCACGTTTTTAATGAGTGAAATACATATCTTATCCCATTTAGGTTTTTGTCAGCTCTAGAAAAGAAGACAAGGTTGTTTGCCTCTGTCAGGGCTGGAAGATAATATTCCCTGAAACATCAAATTAAGCTATTTTGTTAAAAGCAGATCCATATTTTTAAGTACTATAAAAGATACCTAAACAAGGTTGGAAAGTACATTATTTTTGAACTAAGTGGTCTTTTATCAGTTAAAGAAGATTTTTCTCTTCATTTTTTTCTTTCTTTCTTCTCTCCTTTTTTTTTTAAAGGCATAATGTTACACTGGGCTCCAGGGATTCATTTGATCAACATGATTAAATTATTTCCTTACTCAGCTAGAAGGAAATTACTAGTTACCAGACATTATGTGTCTGTTAATTATGTACAATAAGGCTCTCTCCTATCACACCAGCTCCTGTATTCATGTTCTATGCATTTTAAAGGCATTATCATTAAAAAATTTAAATATTGAAAAAGGACAGCTATAATTTTGTGTTGTCGAGTTAATAAATAAGTAATCTGTTGAATCAGTGGTATGAATTGTCTCTTTGCTCTTTGTGGGCAGAGAGAAGAACGAGCTGGATGATTCTTTTGATTTCTAGTTTCACTGATGAACATTTCTCTGTCAGCTTTCCGGGATGATGGCCAGATCGTCTATGACTGAATAGAAGGGACACAAATGTTATCCACAAACCAAACCAGAGCAGAACTGAACAAAATAAAATCGACTATTGAGTGACTTTTCAAAGTAGAGAGTTTTATCTGGATTAGCTGATACTGTATTAACTTTTCCTCTTGTATCTCAACATACAGGTCTTCAAAAGATTTTCTTTCCTTCTTTCTTTTCTTCTTCTTTTATATATATATATGTATATACATATTTCTCCCCTCAAGGAAAGAGACAACATATGGCATCTGAGAGGCCTTAGTTAGAACCTTAATGAAATGATGTGCTTCTGTTTCATATTAAAGTGTTAATCGGTCTGAAATTAGGTCTTACAAAAAAAGAATAGTGCTTTTAAAATGCTTAATATGATTCATTTTCCGCAGCCAAAGCCAGATGACTTTTATTTTTATATCAAAAAGAGACAGCAGAAAGCAAGCCCTTTCCTCTCTGACACCCTGCACCCCCCCCACCCCCAATCCTCTACGTGTCCCCAGACAGTCCAGGCTTGAGGCCCAGATCCCATAACCGGTTTATAGCACAGAAAGCTCTTTAGAGTCGGAGCTTGTGCTGAAGCCCTAGAAGGTTTTGTTTGAGTTTGAGAATCTTCATAGGTTTATGAAACCTCAACAAATATTTCAAAGAAGGAAGCTCCCCATTTGAAGTAGGTGATCCTATTAGGCGCTGAGAGACAGCGCCTTTGTTGTGGGCCCGGGCCTCATTTTATGTGAGATAGAGCCGTGTCCGCTAATAAGCCAAGACATCACTTTCATGCCAGAAACAGATAGGGCTGAACTTGTTTCATGCACTTTGGCTTTCACTGTTAATAATGAATGACGAAAGTTCAGAGGAGAGGAGCTAAGTGGATACTGGGCTTTAAAAGAATGAATTTTAACTAGCAACATGCCAAACTAGTCAGAAACCACTTAGCTGGTCCTCAAAGAACCACACAAAGAAAGAATACATACCAAGTCTGTCCACAGGCATCGGTTGGCTCTGGTGAGATCTGATCTTCAGGGGAGGAGATGAGTTCCTTGAATACGGTTCCGTGAAGCTTTAGGTCACTATGAAGATGAGACACAAATTTAGACTCTCCCTCCCTGGCTATCTTAATGGTTAAAAAGTCCTTCCTTTCCTTTCCTTCCTTCCTTCCTTCCTTCCTTCCTTCCTTCCTTCCTTCCTTCCTTCCTTCCTTCCTTCTTTAGTTTACTTCATAGTTGACTTTCTGAAGGAAGAACTCAAACAGAAAGAACATTTGAAGCCCATGTACACAGAAATCATTTAGTGCCCAGAATAAGGGAGTGAACAAAATAAACCCAACTACTTGTTGCACAGAGCTCAATATCTAAACCTTTTTCATTTCTTTCTGATACCATCTAAAACCACAGGTTGAAAGGAGGAGGTCTAAGCACCTTTGCATCAATTCTACCATCAAGGAATCCCTGATATTCATCAGATTTAATGTATAAGTGAAGAAAATGAGTATTTTAGAAACTGACCATTTCAAATAACTCTCAACAGTAAAGTATAAATCCATATGATTTGGAACTTTAAATAGAAATTTAACTTACCTAAAGGGCCAACTTTTCTGAGAAACACATCTGCACCCACAGAAGGAAAAGAAAAATGACCCTACATTAGGGATTAGGACATGACAACTCTACCATTCAGCCACTATGTATTCCAAGAGTGATCTTGGGCTTTCCCTATCTGTGATTGTCAATATGCTGTTCTTTGTAATGGTGCTTTACCTCTTGCTTCTTACATAATTGGCTTGATAGGAAGATTTAAAAAAAAACTGCTATAGAAATAGAATTATCTATGCTAATATTTTTGGATAGCCAAAGGCCCTCACAATTTACTGTGCCTTCAAGTCTAAATTCTGGAAAGAAGCCCTTCCTCTTTGATTTCATAAGAGTTACTATGTTCTGTTTAGAAGAGAGTCTTAATCTTGAGCACTTCCTGTGTTAGCAAGACCCTGGTCCTAACATTTAAATAAAAGCATTCTTCTTAACCAAGAATTTACAGGGAGGGATGATTTTATTTCACTTGTCCAGATTTGCTTTAGAGAGTTCTTCCTTCCTCATCCAGAATACTGCAAACCAATCTTATAAACAAGCATATTTCATTGTTATTAGAACTGTGATATGATATCAGCTCGCTCCTTGCATCAACTTTGAAAGCCAGGTTGATACAAATGGATTTGTGGACTGATTATTAACTTTCAAGGCCATAAAATATGGAAATAACACAATTTATCTTTGCTTTCTTCTTAATTAAAGCAACTAGTAATTCCAATGCCACAACAGTGGACTTGGGCCACAAGCTCTATAACTGTGTTTTTTATTTGCAAACTAGTTCCCATCTACACAGATTGATGAATACTTGTTAATTACGTATAGTAGATAATATTTGAGTTTCTTTTTTCTTGTAAATTTTTTTTTATTTTGGTCAGCCATGGGGCTTGTATTCTGGGCCTGGGCGCTGTCCTTGAGGTCAAGGTTAGCATTCTACCACTTGATGCAGGGCAACACTTCCTGTTTTCTGGTGGTTAATAGGAGATAAGAGTCTCACAGACTTTTGTACCTGGGCTGGCTTTTAACAGTGCTCCTCAGATCTCAGCCTCCTGGGTAGCTAGGATTACAGGCGTGAGCTACCAGCTCCTGGCTCTGGTTTCTTTTTTCTTTTTTCTTTTTTTTTTTGCCAGTCCTGGGCTTGAGCTCAGGGCCTGAGCACTGTCCTTGGACTTTCTCAAGGCTAGAGCTCTACCACTTGAGCCTCAGCACCACTTCTGGCTTTTTTCTATGTATGTGGTACCGAGGAATCAAACCTGGGTCTTCGTGCATGCTAGGCAAGCACTCTACCACTAGGCCAAACTCCCAGCCCCTCTAGTTTCTTTTTCATACATAGATATACTTCCTGGGTTTCTAAGATGCAAATATATATATATATAATATAAAAGTTATATATAACATAATTATAAATATATACATCTACCTATATATAACATAAAAAACAACAAAAATCAAAGGCATAAAGAGACCTCTGCATTTGCTATGGACATATCTTGACTCATTCATCCCTAAGCATCATTCATATCCTTGCACTATTAACATTTCAGGCTCCAGATATTATATGTACAAAATACATCTTTACTTTCTGCTCATTGTGTTAGATGAAGTCAGGGCTGTAATTAAATTCAACTGCTTCTCTAGTGTACATTATACCTGTTTCTCATACAATTGATAAGAATAAAGACTATATCATTAAATCAATGTCATTTGAGTCCTTTATTCTTCTTGTACACTGTAGTGTGATTTTCGGTTGGTCGACATTCCCATGTCTACATCCTCCTCATCTTCCCCTACTAAAGACACAGTAAACGTCTCCACTCATTGGCTACAAATGTGACTACATGTTTACCTGTGCCTGAATAGCCCATTCTTCTTTTGAAATTATGCCATCCTCATGAGAAGATAGTGTTATAAATAGCTTACATCTTGGAGAATGATGGGAAACACTTGGAGAATATTTCAACTCAGCCTATAATTTGGAGCTATACCCAAGAAACTACTTTGATCCCAGTGTCAGTCCAAAAGCATATGCAAGAGAAGAAATAATTGTTGCTTTAATCAACAGAATCTTGATAGGTTTGTTATACAGAATTAATATGGAACTAGCTGTCCAATGCTTTTATTTAATAATAAAGTATCTTATAACAATAGATATTTTATGACATATAGTAATGATCTCATCTTACATTTCAAGGGCATAAGTAATGACTATATATTTCTGGGAAATGGACAAGACAGGTTTAATGTATCAGAGTAGAAATAATCTGGGTGCTAGTAGCTACACCTATAAATCTTTCTACTCAAGAGACTGAGATCTGAGGATCACAGTTCTAAGACAGCCTGTTCGGGAAAACTTCTAAGATTCTTATCTCCAAATAAAAGCTGGAAATCGAGCTGTGGCTCAAATGGTAGAGCACTAGGCTATAGGAAAACTCTTAAAAACACAACCCAGGCCTTGAGTTCAAGCCCTAGTATGGGTACACCCTCACTCATCCAAACACAAAAAAAAAAATCAGGAATGAATGAAGAACCTCTTGGAAGCCAGTTCAGACCAGGTGAAAATAATGTTGAGTTCTGATTATTAGTAGAGGACCAATGTTAAACAGGATGTAATGTCTAAGTATGCTTATCCTCTCAGCTTACAGATTCAGACTTGGGTTTCTTAAACACAGAATATGGGCACAGTAGTAGTGTCTGGTGCCAAGAGTGATTATAACACAAAGGTTGCCCAAGCAACAACCAGTGATAATTAATGTTGTGGAAGAAGACATGATATATATATATATATATATATATGTATATATATATATATATATATATATATCAGGATTACTGAAAACTTGAGACAGGCTTCAAGGATATGCCTCATAAAAATGGTACCAAAATCCTGAGTTTGTCATTGTTTTACATGACTCCATTCAAGAAGACTTTCTTTGTTCTCACGGAGAACCAGGTATCCAAGTGCTATTTCATATAGCAAGTGGAGTTGGGGGCCTCATCATGTTGTTGCCAAGCTGGGAATCGCGCTTCAGATTATCGCTACTTCAGTATATCTAAGCATAGGTTTCTTCAAATGGGGTTCTTGCAATTTTCTTTTGCAATGAAAATTACTCCTACCCTCGCCTTGACTCAAGAAATGGAGTATCATGAAGTAGCTAGAGAGAGAAATCAAAGCGTCAGTAAAGGTGTTCCACATCTGAGAAATATCAAGCTAAAAATGAAGGGAAATATTATTACTTTATTCCACAAATTAAAAACAGTCATAACTGCTCTTTTCTTTTTATCGAAGCACTTTTTCCTGAAATGGTGGCCATACACTGATTTAGCATGCTTTAGTGGTTTCAATTGAACTTCTACTTTCAAAAAAAAAATAGTTGTTTGCTTTTGGTAAGATTTGACTAGACCATAAATATATATACACTAAAAATTAAAATGCTATGTAAACTCTGACCAATTGTTTTAATATACATTAAACAATATACATTAATCCTGTTATAGTCATTTGACCCACCCTGTCTGTATCTTCATCATTTTCTTGTGCCAATATTGTTTGCATAAGAGTACGTTTATTATTTATGGTTTTTATTAAAAGATGTCTGTGAAAAAGAGATTTACCATGACTCTTCAGAAAATTATATATTAATCCGCTATAGAAATTCATAGTATTTTCTACATATGGGGCAGCTTATTACAAGTATCCAAGCAGATCAAAACCAACAAATAATCTTGTCTGTCTATTGTTAATTCTAAGATGAGCAAGCATATGTTTTGAACATCATTACTGCTAAATTAGCAGGAGCAACCAGCCATTCTGGGAGAATAAAATAAAAATGCAAGCACCATAGCATAATTATTATTTGCATTTCAGTTGCATGTGTAGTAATTGTGAAGCCAAACATTTCCTGAGTTCTTTCTATGTATCATTAAATAAGAGGATGATCTCAGTCTTCATAATAACCCCATGATACAGATAGTCATCATACCCATTTTCCATATGAAAGGACTAAGGGCTAGAAAGATGCAATATCTGTCTAAACTTATAGGACTACTTAGTAGAAGCAAAGTTTCAAACTCAGCATATTTGACACTATTTACCAGGTTTCCTATTTTTTGTTTTTGTTTATTTGTTTTGCTTTATCATTATTCAGTTAACATTTAGTTTAGACATTAACAGGTACTATGCCCATTTTTCACTAACAGAAGTTTGTTGTCATTTTGAAGGAACTAATTTTTCAGTTTCTGTTTCATGAGTATATTGTAAAGGGAGAAACAAAATATTTATCCAGAGCAAAATACATCAGCTGTTCTTTTCACCAAAATAGTCATGTTAAAGGTTGCTCTTTCTTCTTCTTCTCCTCCTCCTCCTCCTCCTCCTCCTCCTCCTCCTCCTCCTCCTCCTCCTCTCCTCCTTTTTCTTCTTGGATTAAAAATTGTTGTAAAGGTGTTGTACAGAGGGTTTACAATTACATAGGTCAGGTAATGAGTACATTTTTTTTTACTACTGTCATCTTTCCCCTCTGTTTCTCCCAGTTTTTTCCATCCCCTCCCACTTCTCCCAAGTTGTATGGTTCATTTCCAACATAGTGTCTAGTATCACTGCTGAGTTAGTTCATCCTCTGTCCCACCATTTCTGAGCTGCCCCTTCCCCTCACCAACCAGATAAACTTACATAGAAGACAAAAGGTATAGAAATCCAAAACAGTGACAAAAGCGGAAAACCATAAAATACTCTCCACATACTCACAAAGTAAAACAAAACAAAGCAAAAAAAAGAATAAAAAAGTGTTTTCATTTCAATAGGAATTACTTGATATGATCATATTCATCTAGCTATTGATTCCTTGTGATCCTCTCATGAGAACATGCTCCTTTGAATGAAATCATTTCCTTGAATATTATGGGTATGCTGCTTCAATACAAAACCCAGAATTATAGATTAACAAATGACAAACAATTTTGAGAGTATACTGTTACGGGTAAGCCATTCTATGTCCCAAAATGATTATCCACAATGGAATGTAAGTCGATTTTCATTGTTATTCGTCATCAGGATGAGGAATACATGAATATTGCATTTAAAAGTAAATTATACAGAATATATATAAGAAATCTCTGTGCTTTCCATTCCATGTTGCTGTAAATCTAACCTGTTCAAAGCAAATCTTATTTTAGAAGGGGGAATAAAAGAAAATCTTCCTTTGGTCTCACTGTGTGACTGTTTAGAGTCCTGTTTATCTTATCCATAAAATTGGAGAAAAAAATTCTAAAGGGAAAGTACTATTACTTAGTAGTGTTTAAGTTATTTCAATATGAAGTAACTGATTAATAAGTAAAATTTGATAAATAAAGATAGAAAAACTGGAGGTAGGTGCATTTGCAAAATCTGAAATGCATTTCTTCATTTAGTCTTTTATTCATTCCAGTCTTATTTATTGAATTCCTACAGTATGCATTTTCCTGCTATGAAGATTAAAATCAACCGATATGTCAGACACAATTCTGTCCTTATATTCTAGTTGGGAAAGAAAAAACTTTTCAACCTCTCATAATAATAAGTATTCTTTTGAGTGGTAAAGATGAAGAGACAGTGATAGAGACAAAAAGGTGAAAGAGGTGATAGGGAGAAGGGGTAGTTATGTCACTGCCTTAAGTTAATGATGAAGGAAGAACAGCTGGGTGAGACTCTATCTTGGTGCTACTCCCTCATGCAAGGTGGTATAGGTGGTTTGGTTGGTTAAAGGATTGTATGGTTGATTTCTTCAAATAAGTAGGTGTCACTATTAACAAAATCCTCAAGTATTTCTCACAAAGAGTATAATATAAAGAATTGAGAGAAATTATAGTATACACACATACGAAAGTAAACATACTGTAAAGATACACTAAAGCAAAATGGGGAAATGCCTTGTGTATACCCTTGAGGAAATGGAAATCAGTAACCAGGAGGACGAAATTCTTGGAAGATAGAGCAGAGCAGGCATCCTGGGGGAAGACAAAGTTAAGTTTGGACCTTAAAAATGGGTGCAGTTTTATTGAGTGAACATTCTTGTCTCTCCTGGGCTCACAGAGAACAAGATACACAATTGTTCTCTTACTTCCCTCCATCCAGTTTTCTATTAAAGTGATTGTCTACAATAATATCATCTGATATTATTCTGCAAAGACTTTTCTAAAATAAAAGACCTCCTTTATATTTTTGCCCCCAAATAATGGGTCACATATATGTATGAAGTAATATTTCCAGAATTCCAATGATAGACATGTAAGAAATATGTTAGGGTCTCCAACTAAGAGGTAAATGGTGAGGGTTTGGTTCTTCCCTGACGTGCCATCTTGGACCTTGGGTGTCACCACTCACTTTGGTTTTCTCATTTGAAGAAAGGGCAGCAATACTTCCATGATGTTCTAATGAAGAAAAGTTACAACAGGGGACTGATTCGTAGTGCACGGTAAATGTTAGAAGCTACTACCAGCTGACAGACATTCTTTCCTAAAAGTGAGCATGGCCACCTAACCTGATCCTCACAATTTAAAGATTAGGGAAATCGAGACTCCTAGGGATGAATAAATTCCTACAGGAACATGCTCGTAGTTAGTCTATTGTTTCCATTTCTAAACTCCCAGAATTTGTGCTTCTACATCAATTTTTGGATCATAATAGGGTACCAGCATTCAAAGAAAATTTCACTGAAGGATAAAAATCAAAGGCAACACCTCCTACTTCAACTATCAATGGACAAACACTTTCTTAATCCTGACAAAACCCCTAGGTTATGCTTACTCTAGAGATAGTATTTTAGCTAGCACTGGTGAGCATCACCATCTCCTACTCCAAGCAATTTCTATGTGGCAAGACAGTAAGACTTATAGCAGACTAAACTGAGAGAGTGTTACCTACTTAAACTGTTTTTCTGACTTAATAAGAATTTTTCATCTACAGCAAGCCATTTTAAAATATTGTCTATACACAAACAGTCACTCTGAATAATAGGTCTGCACACAGTAAATGTCACCTCTCTAAATCACAGGAGACCTCGGCAGCATAGCACAGGAGGCTCCATAACAGTTTAAACTTCAGCCTCCCATTTATTATGGATGTGTTTATAAATCTCAAGGGACACTCTTCCGCCTCCTAGGAGATTCAAAAACGGCGCCATTGTTTTTCAGGGTGACTTGTCCAGGATGTTGAAATCCTGGTCATTTTTCTTAAACTCCGATCCCATTTGGCGGCAAAATGGGTCAAGCAAGGTTATTGTCGAAGAGGTTATTTTCCTAACATTAATGAAAGACTCCACCTCAGGAAAGTATATGAGATTTTGAACACTGGAGGAGTGGGTGAGAATGGATATAGCTTCTTTCTTTTTCCTTTTTTGAAAAATTCTTTACCTTGAATAAATGATCTCTACAAAAGTGCTCTGAGTTTCTCACAGAAGGGAAGCAAAAGACAGCTTACACAGCAATGGCATTGAAAAACTCCTTAGCCGCTCCCATCTGTCTTGGTTAGTATGAATACTTTAGCATTAAGTGGAGAAAAGGAAAATCCATCAATAGTTAATAACTGACCTTAAGATGGGAATTCAAAGTTCACCACAATTATACCCAAGTGTCAGAGAACTCACATGGGACACTATCAATATATTTGAGTACAAGAGCCTGGGATGGCAAATTTAAATACCATCAGAGAAAGAACTGGGTATTATTTTTAATGAGAAAATATTGTCATCATGTTCACCAGCTCATATTCAAAGACTTGGAGCCAAAATTCTCAGCTAGGAATGATTGTGGATGTCAAGTATAATCTAAAAGAGCAAATAAGAATCAAGTGGAAATTCTGTCATGTGGCTAGATTGTAAACAAAATGCTTCTCCAATTCAAAGGCAGACTGTATTTTATAGGTGGAAATAGATTAGGTAAAACATTAAAAGAAAATATGTTTGTGCAGAGATGCTCAACATGGATTGTCATCAAGCAAAAGCAAATTAAACCCACAATGAGTTATCACTGCACTCAAATGGCTGAAATTAAAAAGACCATCAACACCAAATGCAGATCAACTAGGATTCTCTCATGCACTGCTGACGATGGTACAGAATAGCACAGCCAGTACTGGAGACTCTGTCAATTGCTAAAGTCAAGTACACACACACACACACACACACACATCTTATGACCTAACTATTTCTCTTTGAAGTGTTTCTCATGAAGAAATGAAATATATAGTGCATAGAGAGACGTGTCCAAGAACATTTATAATAGCTTTATTCATAATGACAGAAAAAATGGATACAATCTAAATTACAATCAGTGAGAGAAATAGGTAATACTTTAGTACACACATACAAAAGCATACTATTCAACAATATAATAGAATGGACTTCATCTGCAAGTACATGGATGATTGTCACACATATGATATTAAATGATACAACAAATATATGTCTCTATTTATATGAAGCTCAAGAGAAGGCAAGACTAATCAATGAAAATAACCATTAGAAATCATAATAGTTGTCCCCTATTGGGGAAGAGAGAAACAAGGGAAAAACCATAGAAACTTTTCAGAGTAAGAGGTGATGCTTAATGTTGCCTACATTTCTGTGTATAAAGACACATTTTATATTTAAGGCCTATTTCAAATATGCATATCTAAGCTGTAGCATAGGAATAGTAAATAGTAAATAAGTAAAATAGTACATATTGTGTACAAATCTATATATATATATATATATGTTTGGGTATACATATATACAACATGTATGAAGACTATTAAATGTAAAGCTAACTAGGTACCCAGTATTCACTGTTGCAAAGCCTACTTCAGAAATGGTCATCCACAGAGTATCAACATCACATAGGTATTTACTTGGGATGTAATCTTTGGCCCTAGTCCAGACTTACTGAATCAGAATGTGATATTTGATAAGAAGCCCAGATATTTAACAAGCATATTAAATTCTAAAAATCATTGTCCTGGTAGTTATTGTTTTTTTTTTCTCTTAACAAAAATTTCAACATCCTATTTAGGGTAGTTGATATTAAATAAAGATCCCTCTCCTGCCGTCCTCAAACCCAGTGGTAGATAGGTAATTTAGGAAGGTAATCAGATTCTGTCCATAGACATTAGCTTTGAACTCAGGATAGCAAATTAAAAATCATCTGGAGATCTTTTTTCTAAGGAGATGAGTGAGTTTGCTGCATTTCATGTGTTCTAGACTTGTCTGTGCTGGGAGCCTAGCTCCAGACTCCCACTTTGGAATCTGTCAACTACCTAACTACTTTGGAAAAACTTACTTTTGGTTATAGGCTTAGATCTTGTTGTTTGAAACCAAACATCCTTAACTTGTATTATGAATTGGGTCATTAAATACTTAAAGCACTTAATGTGACTTTTCACTGCACAGGCAAAACAAAAAGTTTTCTGTTTTTATTTTCCAGTAGAGATTGTAACAAAGAAGTGATGAACATTTGTAAGTTTATATCTAAATAACCACTAATTTCTTAAATCTATGAGATTCTTAGATTTAGATGTGCCCAAGAGTTTCCCATAAGGAAAATGCAAGTCCAAATTATATTGAAATTCCATTTTACTCCAGTCAGAATTGCTACCGTCAAGAAAACCAACAGCAATAAATGCTGACAAGGTATGAAAAGGGACCCTAATACTGTTGGTGAGAATGTAAATGAGTGCAATCACTGTAGAAATTAACATGAAGATTCCTCAAAATAAAATATAGACCTACCCCATAATCGAGTGATTCAATTCCTGGGCATTTATTCAAAAGATTACCTGATAGGATACAAAAAAACACCTACACATCTATACTCATTTCAGCATTGTTTACAGTAACAACTGATGAAAAGAGCCCAGGTGTATTGGTCTCTCTCTCTATATATAAACATACACTTACATTTACACACACACACACACACACACACACACACACAAATACACATACACAATGGAATTTTACTCAACCACCAGGAAAAAAGGAATTTATGTTATTTTTAGGGAAATGTAAGGATCTGGAAAAATCACACTGAAAGTAAGCTAGAATCAGATAAATAAATGGCACATTTTCTATTACATATGGATCTTAGGTCCAAAATGCAACATTTCATATGTACAAAAGGACACACACACATACACACACATATATATTTACGATTATAGTATATTAATATAACTCTATACAGTAATCCCTTTGAATAATTAACAGACTATTTAATAAAAAATAAATATCAGGAAACTTAATCCTAGCTTAAATGGGAAGAAGTTAGAGGGGACTAGATGAATGGAAAGGTGTACAAAGATAAATACAGTCTTAATACTGAATGTACATATTTGGAAAAGATAAATTTACACATGCGCAACCCTTCATATTCTAGTAATTTCTGATCTGAGAGATTTGTCCTTACAATCATAAAATATTAGAGCTGACAGAAGAACCTTTGGAAATATTGAGCAAAATAATTTAATTTGCTTGAATATCCCTTATCGGAAATGCTAAATCTAGAAGTGTTTTGTATTTGGGATTTGTTTCATTTACATCATGAGATACCTTGGGGATAGGACCTAACTCTAAAAACAAACTCGCTGTGTGTCTTATATACACATCACGAAGGTAAATTTATACAGTATTTTCCATCATGTTGTGTAGGGTATTACATGCTATAGAATTCTTCTATAGTGACATCATATCAGCACCAAAAAAGAACTCAGTATTTTGGAACTTTTCAGATTTGGGATTTTCTATTTAGGGATGCCTAACATATAAGTATTATGAATCTCAAAGAATTTCAACGATTTCCCTAAGAAGCTGACAGGAGTTATCAACAACTATCATAATGAACATTTATCAAATGCTCATTGTTATGCCTGTCAATTCAACACTTCTGAAGGCCCAGGATAGTTGTCTTCTTTCTAGGAGATGTCTTGTGCTACTTAAAGCAATGCCTTTCCTTGTTTAAATTTATAAAGAAGTTTAGATCTAATATATTCTGTATAACTAAGAATACAAAGGGCAGAGCTTGTCCTTATAAGCTCCACTATACATGCTATAATAAATACAGACTGACAAGAAGTCAATGATGGTCTAGAGTCTATGTCTCTGTATGTGTGCATACATACACACATGTCTGTTTGTGTGTGCTTTGAGGAGAGATAGTGGGAGTGTGAAAGCCATTTTTAAAGAAAGCATCTCAAACTGCCGAAGGAGAATGATGCCTGACAAGCATTCCTTTTATTGAATAATCCAGTTTACAAATACTTCCAGACAGACTGAGGTGACTCGCTAGGTTAAAATATATGACAGCCACCATGAAAACCCAGCTGGGAAATAGGCTCTGAATCATAAAGTTTAGGTGAGGTTTCTCCTCCATGGGCTGTTTTAGTGAGTTCTCTGGTGTAGGTACGTACCACTTTCTGTCTAGCAAGATCCTGATAGGCCATAACTTGTATAAGGACTTTGCAAGATCTGCTATTTTTGCATGTTTGTGATACTCAGAAACATATCACCTGGCTGCAGACTGAAAAAAAAAATCCAGTTTGGGGAAGATATTTGGGTGGCCAAATGCTTTCTTCATAGATCTTTACAAGGAGTATAGCAAGGCTGAGGCATTTTTATCTTAGCAGTTACTACTGGGATCTGCCATTGCAGTGATCTATGGGGATTTGCTGAAAAGGTTAATAGCATCTATCAGATTTACAGGTTACAACAAGGAAGATGGCACATTCCCCAAGTGTGAGGTGTAATGTCACCTGTGTGGGCTGAACAGTCCACATTCATTACCATTCATTGGCCAAATGGTCTGGATTTTAACCAGCCTTGGAACGTAATCTGTCGATAGTTGAGCTTTCATAGCATGGAAAGTAACAAGGAAAAATTGAAGAGAGAAGACAACAGAACTGTCATACTACACAGTCAGCTGATACACCTTCTGTGAAAATTAAGACCCATGATGAAGAGTCGTTTTGGTGTAAAACCAAGGTGAAAATAAATACCCAGATTCTGTACCACAATTCTTTTGAAAATAACTATATTAACTTGCCCACGAGCATCCTACCACAGCTCTGTGAAAAGCTGTTGTTTCTCATCCACTCATTCTTGCACAGAGTTTTCAAAAAGCTGTTCAGATTTGTGTAAATATGTGACTATAATTGGCTTTCCAATTCACAGCTTATCAAAGGCAGGGGGGATTCCTGCCGACATTTCAAAGACAATAGCACATTTGATGCAATGGCCTACGATTTTCCCTACCCAATGTTTTTAATCCACAATTGGAGAAACAGATGGTTAGATTTTCTAGGAAGCTTAAAACAGAAGCTGAGCTAATAAAAAACTGCTCTGCTATTAGACAGGGCAAATTCATTCTGTTGCTTTTGTTGTTGTTGTTGTTGTTTTCAAATCACAGCCCATCAGAGGAAAGATTTAGCTTCATATAAAGATATTTACCAGCAAGGTTTCTATAGAAGAGAAAGACATGCTTTGTTGAGCCAGATGCATTTTATTTTTTTTCTGGAATGAAGATTTATGAAAGCAGTATGCTCATATTTCTCCATATACAGTAATTGGAACTCATTATGCTAATTGTATTTCCATTATCACTAATTAACAATCAGAGTGACCTGGCCCACAGTCTAATTTGTCTTTAATCTGTTTTTGTAAAGGGAGTTTTACCCTGTAATTTCAAGGTGATAATTCTATTCAGTGCAACTTTATGAATTGCCGAAGGTAACACTTTTGATACTCAATGAGATCCTCCTGTAACTGTTTGGGATGAGATGGGGAAACAGATGGATAGCCTTTCCTGGATCCTCTCACTGCTGGCCTGGATGCTTAGCCTGTGACATCAAAAGAGCACTTCTATGACTCTAGACCATACTGAACTTGTATTCGAGGCAAAGGGATAGTCGCGCCTGCTTGGAGCAAAAGCTTCCCCCACCCCAACTTTTTTTTAACCTAGTACTTAGTGAATAAAGCAGTAGACATTTGCTGTCACCAAAAGAGAAAAATGCACGTTTCAAGTATCTTTTAATGATTTGTTAACACCTTACAAGTATTTCCACCTGACAAGTCTCTTGTAAGGAAAGAAATGATAGGTTCAGATTACCAAGAAACTTGCTTCTCATGAAAATGAGGTATCAAAGGCAGAGACGAGATGTGTCTATGGTATTTCTTCTTAGAGGATATGTTTATTATTTGTTATACAAACAAATAATAAACTGCATAATAGCAGCAGGAGCTAATTTGAGAAACTGAGATTTTGAGATCAAGTCTAGTTAGAGAGCTTAATGGAAACCAGCTCATTCTCTCTGAACTTTTGTTTCTTCTTCTAAGTTTTATGACTGAGGAAATGCCTTTGAGATCATCACTGATGCACCATTGAATGGAGAGTATGGAATCTTACTGGGTTTATATGTAGACTCTACTGTCTATTAGCTCATGACCTTACAAAAAGCCTCAATGAGCTCCTTTGAGATCAAATTAAATAAAAATTAATGTACATAATGTGCTCTCTCCAGGTTCTGGTACCTGAGAAGCATCTAATAAAGGTTCTCTGATGTCAGAGGAGTAGTGCTGGGAAAACACAAAACAGTTCTATGGGACTATGATGATCCCTAATGAAAAAGACTCCTGTTCCATTCTGAGGATTGGAAGTGAACTCAGGTGCTCTTAGCTGTCGTTCAGATTTCTATTAGGAAAGAAAGAGTAAGAAAAAAGAGAGCTCTGTAGAGACTGCGTATAAGAAATCAATTTGAGAAGATATGCCTCTAATTATTCGACAAAACTTTAGAGATCTCAAATCTCAGCACTGGATCCACATCTGAGATGCTGAATTCTGATTTCAGTGAGTCATTCAACCTCTCCCCCCACCCCCGTCCCCCCTTCCTGTGGCCTCTAGGCTTTTGTGTCCCTTCTTAATCTGGGTGGCCTATGTCTGTCAGAATGTCTCATCCATCAGTGAATTTTATGTCTCTGGGTAAAAAAAGAGAGAAACTTCTAGCCTACTAGGGGCTGCTATCCTGCCCTCTACCAACTCTTGGCCTCTTCTGCAGAATGTAGACTCCACATTGAGCTTGTTAGTCTTGTACCTTCTACTTGTCAGAGAGATTTCTCTGAGGCTTTCGGAATCTGACAGATTGTAGATCTATAGCATACTTCGGTCTTACACATGCATAAAAAAAGTTATTTTGTTTTTACTGATTCATAGTATAAATCACAGAGTATATCACCTAATCAACAAAATAATCTTAATCAAAGCTTCACCGTCTGGCTTTCCCTAACAATTCAAACTCCCCGTTGATGTTTTGCATCTTCCCTTCTGCTACACCAGATGGTACATGTTTTAGCCTCTTTATTATCTTTTTCTGACCACAGTACTTGTCCAAAGATCCACACAGAACACCCTGGTGCTAGCAGCGGCAGTAGCCCTTGTTCTATTTGTGACACCATGTGGTAGTTCGGGCAACCTAAGCCAATGATAATTTTCTCTAATTCTGAACTTCCTTCCAGAATCTCTTCCCAGGTAGTTCCTCTTTATTTGGTAGCATCATTAGTGTGTATATTATTTCCCAGATAGAAGCATATTCCAACTGGATATTAGTTGGTGCTTTTCCTATATGGGAGAGTTTGTCATTAGCAGACACTCAAAATAGACAATCTTTCTTGCTGTGTGAAGAAAGGGAAAATCATCAGTATCCCTTGAAGAAAATGAACCATTAGATTTTCACATATAAAACATTGCTGATTAATTTTATTAACCTCTTTGGGAAACTATATTCCTTTTATTTTTCTGTATGAGTTACTTACACAATTTAGAAATAACTGACAATGCTGAACATCAATGACAAAGTGACTTGAAAAGAAGATGATCATGAGACAAATCTGTAGATCATTTTAAATAGCAATAATTATAACTGTCCTTTTCCTGTTTTCTTCTTTCTCCCCCTTGTCCCCCTTGTCCCTCTTTTCCCCCTCCTTCCCTCCTTCCTCCTCCTCCTCTCTGGTTTAAAACTGTGAACACCAAATGGTTTTTCCAGGTAACAATATCTTTTAAACAGAAATGGTTTTAAAATTCATATGCCTAACTAAACTGGATCTCTGGACTTTATTCATCTCCCACAAAAAATATTCCTGTAATAGAATGAGCTCGAAGTATGACAGATGTATAGAGCTGAAAGAAAACATCAGTATCTAAATTCCAAAGAACACACATCCGTCATTGTGTGGATAGATATGCTAACTTACCATCATTTTTCTGCAGCATCTGACAGAACTGAAAATCATAGCATGGAGATATTGTTATCTTAGAGGATTTTCAGTTTCTTGTTTAGGAAGATAGATTTGCAGGTAATCCTTTTTACCCTTAATGACAATGGAATGTCAATAATCTTGTATTAACGATAATTCATGGAAATTTTTATCACTGGGTTAGACAGATTTCCTTTTAGGTAACTTTATTTTTTTCCCTCTTTCGCTCCCTCCTTCCCTCCTTCCCTCCCTCCCTCCCTCCCTCCCTCCCTCCCTTCCTTCCTTCCTTCCTTCCTTCCTTCCTTCCTTCCTTCCTTCCTTCCTTCCTTCCCTCCTTCCTTCCTTCCTTCTTTTTTGTCTAATTATCAAGGATAAATACACATGGATCTCCAGTTAAAGTCCAGTTTAACTCACAGGTTGCCTTTCTTCTGTTCTTTTGCCCATTGGAGCATATCAGCTGTCTCTCATGGTTCTGTTCTGACACGTAAAGCATTGTCTAAAGCATACATAATCTGTGTTTTAATATTAAAGCATCTTCCAAACCACAAACAAGAGGGATAGTTATTAGATTAAAAATAAAGCCTCCCATTTTCCACTTATCTGCATGTCTGTTTATCTGCTTGTTTCCCTAAGAAAAAGTAACAGCCATGACTTTTTTTCTTTCTTTCTCTTTCTCACTTTCTTTCTTCTTTCATTCTTTCTGTTCCTTCCTTCTTTTTCTTCCTTCCCTCCTCTCTCTCTCTCTCTCTCTCTCTCTCTCTCTCTCTCTCTCTCTCTCTCTCTCTCTCTCTCTTTCTCCCCCCTTCTACAGCCCCCCACTCATTGAAGAAATTTAAGCTAGTATTATAGAATGCAAATTTTATTCCAAGCACTTTATCAATAGAGGCTAAGATGGTTAACTTCTTCCCTTAGCCTAAGCAAAGACTTAAGATAATTCTTACTTTACTGGTAAGGTTTCTAGGATTTGGGACACTTTTAGCTCCTCCTTTTCTATTCAAGAGAAGGAATGAAAATGCTTCGTTCTGCAAATATCTATTTCATTCCAGTTCTCATTTGCATGCCAGCTGATGATTTGCATGAAGGGGCAGCCAAAAGGTCTCAGAATTATTTCTCTATACAACCATTTCCCTGCTGATAAGACTTCCCATCAGCATGGATGCAGAAAATGGGTCAGACTGGATTTCTCACACAGTATAAAGAATCATCTCCTGGATATAGCCATATACTCCAGGTTTTCATAAGGCATCAAGGGTTTAAATTGTCCTCTACCTATGTAATAGAAAGTTCCAGATTTCTCCCCTTTCTTTTATTTTCCCTGGGATGTACACATGCTTTTTATCTTGAAACATAATATCAGTGGAAAGATTGCCCATTATGCTTTATTTTCTATATGCACAAAGTGTCATTGTGTAGAATCTTTCTCTTTATTTTAGTTCTATTTTTATACTTTTCTTTCTATATTTCATATGTAATAAATACATTCTAAGTATAATTAAATTTATTCAAGAATTCAAAAGAGAGAGAGAGAGAGAGAGAGAGAGAGAGAGAGAGAGAGAGAGAGTGAGTGTGTGTGTGTGTGTGGAGTTGGTTTGATCTCAGTCCCTCATGCTTTGTTTCAAGTATATTGTCCACTACTGGTGCTCTATCACTTGAGCCACAACTCCAGTTTGGCTTTTTTGCTGGTTAATTAGAAATGTAATCCCTTTTTAGTTTTTGTTTTTGTTTTTTGGGGGGCAGTCCTGGGCTTGAGCTCAAGGACTGAGCACTGTCCTTGGACTTTTTCAAGGACACAGTTCTACCACTTCAGTCTCAGCACCATTTCCGGCTTTTTTCTATGTATGTGGTACCAAGGAATGAAACCCAGGCCTTCATGCATGCTAGGCAAGCACTCTACCACTAGGCCAAACTCCCGGTCCTAGAGATGTAATCTCTTGGACTTCTTTGTTCAAACTAGTTTCAAACTGCATTCCTCTAGAGTTTAGCCTTCTAGGTAGGTAGGATTACAGATGTGAAACATCAGTGCCTGGCTGAAAGGCTTATTTAAAACAAACAAACAGAACATTGCTTGGGTCAAGAGTGTGGCCTTGTAATGCTTGAGTAGCATGCACAAAGCCCTAGATTCCATTCCTTGGTACCATAGATGCAGACAAGGCCAGAAGTAGTGCTGTGGCTCAAATGGTAGAGCACTAGCCTTGCGAAAGCTCAAGGACAGTGTTCAGGCCCTGAGTTCAAGCCCCAGGACTGGCAAAAAACAATATTGTCTCCATATTTTTGTAATTCCAGGTGTTTCACATTCATTATTTCCTTTGTACTTCAACTAGAAAGCAAAATTGAGTTTCAGAATTCAGCCAGATTTTTGCAAATCATGCCACAAATCCTAACGTTCTTCTTAAAGCAAAGCCTCTTTTTGCTTCTTAATGGCTTCCTCCTTCTCTGTCACGCACATTGTTGTAGAAATCAAGGCCTCCAAAAAGAAAAGCAGAATGCAAGTCAGTGTCCTCTGTAGGAAATTCAAAGAACAAGGTAGAATATTTCTGACTAGGACGGTTCATTTCAAATTCACTCAGCTTCACTATGGATTTCAAGCTCATTCAACTTCATTGGTTAGTGCTAACACATGTGTCTAGTTGATATAAGGGTTTTGTTTTCATTCTTTTATGTATTTATTTTTCTGATTAAATCTGGGCGGTGCACATACTGAACAAGTACTCTACAGCTTGAGTTCTGCTTCTAGTTTTGGTATGTGTAATTTGTTTTTAAAATAGGATCTCACTAGCTTTGATGATCAGGCCCTATACTTATAATTCTCCTGTTTCCACTGCCTCATTAACCAGATTACAGACATGTACCACCACACCCACCTTTCTTCCATTTTTCCATTCATGCATCCGTTTACTAATTTAAATCTACAAAATAAGTGTCTATATGATAATCCCCTAGTAAGCCAAGGATGTGGAGTAATTAACATAGTGCCCCAAGGATACATATGTTTATGAACATATGTTTATGAAAGAAAAAATTGGTCATTGTGAATAAATAGCTTTCACAAGTACCTAGCATATCAAAAGATACTTTGAGTATTTGTTGACAAGAACAATGGCTGACAGTATTCAACAATGACAGAGGCTTTGTTTATCTTATCACTAGGTCTCTAGCACCTAGAACAGAAGCTACTTTATTAAAGAAATTTCACAAATAGTGCTAGCAATGGAAATGACAGGTATCTGAGGGCTGCTTTTGTAAACAGTGACAACCAAGAAAATATATGAGTATTTATGATACATCAGGATATGTGCAGAAAGAAAATCTAGTATTCAGTCCCAAGAAGTAAACCCTGCTATCATCTCCATTTTCAGATAAGCAGCTAAGTAACCCAGATAAAGCATGTAATGAGTGTTTATGGGACTGGGATTGAAAACAAATAACTTCCAGAATTTGCACGCTTAGATGCTTTGCTCTCTTACACGCTGGTTGTTTCTTTTTATTTTTCTTACTATTGATTTGTAGTTAACTACAGCCAGGCTTTTGAGCATCTTGAATTATCAGAACACACAATCTGAATATTCTCCTCTACTTTTCCCCTACTCTTACACTTTATATTGCACTTCTCCAGCATGTCACAGCTTTGTCATGTATTACTCCACGGAATCCATTCTTAAAATGTTTTGACTCCATTTATAATAAATGAAAATTATCAAACAAGGAAAAATTGAAGAGAAGATAGCAAGTATAGCTTAGGAGGAATAGTTTCATTTTGGGGATTTTCCCTCAGTCAAGACAATGGTGGTAGGTGTGAAAATAATAAACCTAGTGACAAAAATTGCTTAATGTATATGGCAAAGAACAAAAAAGTAATGTCAGTGATCCCAGCATGGTAGAACACAGCACAACAGGTATTCCTGACCAAAATTGAATCCATTGTCTGGCATGGTTTTCTGGTGGTTCAGTTTTTTAAATGGGTTAGCCCCGAAGCAGAGATCAGAAAAGCACAATTCCCAGACTAGGTCAGGCCTACCATCTGTATTTGTACATGAAGTTCTACTGAAACACAGGCCCATCCATTGGCTTAAGTATTGCCCATGGTGTCATTCCTGTTACAACAGCATTGTTCAGTAGTTGGAAAAAAAACCGTGTGACTTACAGGCTGCAGATACCATCTCTACTCAAAGATCATGATTAAATTCTGGGAAACGGTTTGAAATTCTCTCAGCTCTCATGTGTATGGCCTCTTGTCTGTTCGTCAACGAGGAAAAGTATGTTTTTAAATGTTCAATTAATTAATCAATGTTTCTGAACTCTGAAACTGAGATAGACATGCTGCTTTCAAAACAAATCCTCCAGTACATCAATTATGTATCATCAATGCAATTTAGGCAGAGTCCCAATGCACCTACCTGTAATTGAAATGATTTACTTCGTTACAACTCAAGGATGTTTTCTTACTTAGAGCTACATGTCCAGTAATAAAGAGAGTGCAGGCACAAGTGGTAGTAGGATGAGTCGGACTAAAATCTCAACAAGGTGTTCAAATAGTCAGAGACAAGGAATTCCACCAAATAGTGCCCCTTTCCTTCGCATTCACTTCCTGGGGTATCCTCTCTTTTCTCTTTATCTATCCTGTTAGGCTACTCGTTCTTACAGCCCTTTCTCCACAGAAGTAAAGTGAGGAGGGTGTCTGTGAGGATGGTGTTTCCATTCTGCTCTCTTCCATCACTGCCAGCTCAGCTGGAGTATGAGACCATGTAGCTTTCCCATCACCAGTGGCTTCTGGTCTTATAATCAGTAGTAATCTCCTGACAAACCTGAAGGTAAAAAGAGGCCTACATTGTTTCAAAGAGTTCATTTCCAGTTCTAAGATCTCAAATTCTAGTTACCTACAGCCACCCCATTGTGCTCTGCCTTCTTGTAACTGTGAAGTGTATATTAAAACCTTACATGGTGGATTGACTGTGTCTTCTGAGCATACATCAGTCTAAACCTTAGAATGTAATTTTATTTGGAATAAGAGTTTCACAGATTAAACTAAGAATCTCAAGAGGAGATCACCCCAGATTTGAAAAGATCCTAAAGCCAATGATGAAGAACCTGATCAAAGACAGAAGGCAGAGAGAGACAAGAGAGAGCCACATGGACTTGGAAGATGTTAGAGTGACGCACCTACATGGAAGAAACCCAAAGCTAGACACGGGATAGATTCTCCCTCCGAGCCTCTGAAAATGAACTCACCCTGTCAGTGTTCTTATTTGTAATTTCCGGTTTCCAGAACCACGAAAGGACAACATTCTGCTGTGTGAAGCCTCCAAATTTGCAGTTAATTTGCTACAGCAGCCTTAGCAAATCAATGATATCCCATTAAATAACTTCAGTTTTCAAGTACTCTTGACTATCAAAAGTCAGAGCATCACTATCTGATTTGTTTTGCCTCCTACATTACAGATCATTACAAAGCTTTGGGAGAATTTATAATGGCATTCCTTGTTAAGTTATAAGTCATAGACCTTGAGGAAACAATTTCTCCCAAGGACATTTTTAATTATTTATTAAAATTAGTGTACTATCTGCTAATATATATATATTTGCTTTATTAGCTGGAGGTATTCTTTTCAAAAACATATCCCAAAGCTTCTATCTGGAGCTGTTAGCTCCCCCTGCTCCTCAAAAAATTAGCTGTGTATTGTCCAAGATAAAGTTGTTTTTCAAAATTGCATTCTAGTATATTAAATACATAGTTGCTTTCCAGTAGAGATAATGCTTCCTGATTTCCCTATGGAGTGCAAAACCACACGATTCACATGTCCAGATAATATACTCCCTTGCAGTTTAAGTTTTTAAAATAAGCTATCTTTCCATGCAAAAAGTGATTGAATGTCTGATTTTATCTTAAAATTTAAAATACCTAGCATTTATGGATAGTACCTCAAATTTACTAGTATGATTTCATCAATTATGTAATTGGTTGCTAAATGTCATCATTATGTTTTACTCCCAAAGTAACTACATATATATGCTTAGGAAAATATATAATTATAAAGTAATTCTGGGTTCTAGTAGATTACTTGATAATTATACCTAATACTATATTTCCAATAGTGATTACTATGAAAGCCCATTATAAAAGGCAGAAATTCTTACCTATGTATCCTTAATTATATCTGTCACAAAGAACTTAATGCTAAATGAAGTGATTTATAGTTATTATGGTAACTCCACTAAAAGCATGTACTACTAGTGACAACCAGCCTTCAGAAAACTTAGTCTCCTCAATCTTATTCTGTTATTTATTAGGAAATGCTTCCAATACTCTTTTTTAAAATTTTTTTTTGTGGGGACAATGTATAGAGGGGTTACAGTTACATTGGTCAGGTAGTAGGTGCATTACTTCCCACACAATGATACCCCTTCTCATGTTTTTGTCCCCATTTCCTTCCTCTCACCTCCTCCCAATCATTTCCCTCTTCCCTATTTCAAATAAACAAATAAATGTATACCCAATATACCAGGTAACAAAGTCAGATACAGTAACCACATGAGAGTAACCATAAGGGCAAAAAAAAGAAGAGAAATAACATAGTACATTAAATACAACATGTTTCCCTCCGCAGCACTTAAGACTACTGGCATCTGGAAGTACTCTTGTGTGTGGTTCTACAGAGATGAATCAATAACTCATAGTGTTTATTAACATATCACCTGAATTGTCAAGCATGGTTAGTGTTAGCAGTTTGCAAAGAAGAAATTAGGAGGACAGTAGTCAAGACCAGTTCAGGGAAAAAGATAATGAGATCTCTTCTTCAACCAAGAATCCAGGTATATGGATGCCTATGATCTCTTATGGGAGGTACTAAAGATCCTGGTCTTTCTAAAATAATAATAATGAAGGAAAACATGGGCTGGGACTTTTGACTTATATGGTAGCGTACCTGCCTAACAAATACAAGTCCTTGAGTTCAAATTTCATTATTGCCAAAAAGAAATCGACAATATGAGTCACATAAAATTATTTGTAGATTGATTATGAAATTCTAAAATGATATTGGAATATTGTAGAGACCTTGCCCTCCGTGAGGTTATGCTATCAAGGCCCCTCTCTCCTCTCAGTCAAATGAAAGTATGTACAAATGTTTGCAAACAGGCAAGTGGTTCAAGAATGTTCTGATGCTCAAGTTAGTAACAGAGATATTTTAATGTTTATGTACAATTTAACAACTTGCTGCTGTTTCTATAAGGGACAGTTTAATGTCAACATAGAATCCTTTAGGTTTTTCCACTTGCTATGTAAATGGCAGAATTTTTATCCTCTTTTATGACTGAGTTGTTCACCATTGTGGATATATATCACAGGTACTGTAGGTGTTTATCAATGGAGGGCAGCAGAGGGGATAGTAGTCACATTAGAGCTTGAACTCAGGGTCTTCTTATTGTGAGGAAGGCATTCTACTGTGGAGACTTGCCTCTAGTCATGTTTGCACAGATTACTTTCAATATAGGGTCTTATTTTCTGCCCAAGAGCATGCCATCCACCACAGCTTGGATGACAGCCACATGTCCTCATTCCTAGTATTGCCCACATATATGGAATCCTGCAGAATTTTCACCTAGGCTGACCTTGAACACTAATCCTTTTGTTCTCAGCCTTCTGTGTAGCATAGGATGATAGTCCTCTACTTAGCTATGGCTTAAGAAGGAGTCTTGAACTTCTCTGCCCAGCCTGTCTTTGAACTATAATTCTCCCATTCTCAACATTTCAAGCAAGTAGGATTACAGGCTTGAGCACTTGACGTCCATTGGTTGATGGACATAATATTGTGTTTAAAAATATCTATTTTAGAATAAGTAGAGGAGGCTTTCAAAATATTTCACCACAAGTAGATAATGTTTGTGTTAAAAGTCATTTGAAATATCCTGATGTCTAACACACACCAGAACACCAGAACATCACACTATACTCGATACATATATATATATATATGATATATACTCGATATACTCGATACATATATATATGATTGTTACATTTCAAATAAAAACAAAATTAAATCTGAAAAAGAGAACATTGACTTTGAAAAAGAGTATCATTTTATGAATCTTAATAACTACATTCAGGTGCTTAGGGCTGGGAATAGTCTTGAGAGAACAAATAGATTGATATCCCATTTTCTCCTTCTTCACTCTTTAAAGAGGTATATAGAAAATTAAACAATAATTTCTCCCCTGATTTATTTATTTCACAATCACTTTTAAATTATCTAAAGGGGAAATTATGCAGACAGCTATCCCTTCAATAGGTGACAACAAATTGTATACATTTCCAAGCATACACATCCCAGTTGAAAAGACTGACAGATGCTAAATATGTTGACGACAGGAGCTATTTGCCTCCATGGTTAAAATCTTGTTCTTTACACATTCCCCATGTCTCTAATGGTGATCTACTGCCACCCCCCAAACGACAGTTAGCTTAGTGCAAAGCACCTAGGACCTCTAGAAAGAGGTTACATGGAGAGTGCTAGACACTGAGCCTCTCTCCTTAGAAAGTTCATTATTTCACCAAACAGTAAAAACAATGCTCAGGAAATTCCTGAAGACAACATGAAAGTTCATAACCACACACCCCTGGAATTCAGTGGAAAGTCATGGTGAAGGGGAGAGTTACTGGTCAACTTGAATCAAGGTAGCATGGAAATAGAACCCACTGTATATCACCGTCTCCTTTCCATGTGCATAAAGGACTGTGAATGTGGGCAAGAATACAATGACTCAAATGTCCAATTCAAATCTGCTTAACATGCTTAAGAAAAAACTAGAGGGAGACAGGCTATTGATTCAGGTTTGAAAAGACTGCATAGTTGAGAATTTCTCTGGATAACCAAATAATTGTAACCTCAAAGCAGTTTTATGACCTCTCTAGTATATCTTAGTATGACTAAATACAGCCTCAATGTATGTTCTGAGACAGTTAATCTAGATGACAACATACCTGCCCTGTTATTCATTATATCAACAGGGGATTTATCCTCAGCCTCCATTTCTCAGCCTTATAGCCCACTTCCTGCATTTTTCCTAATTTACATAATCACTTGTCAAGATGAGTGATTCCCATTGACTTGTCAATGTTACTGTTTTTTTTTTTAACATTACCTGTGAAATTGGTTTAACATATTTTAGCTGCCATACATTTCTATGCAACTGGATTCCATAGATGGATGTGTTAAATAGTCATTTCTCCCTCCTCCTACTCCCCAAATGAGTTTGGGGCTCATGAAAGAAGCTGAATTTCCCCAGAGAATGAAATTTATTACATTCTTGTCTCACAGTCACAGGTGATACCAGGATACACAGACATCCCCACTCAAACTCTCTCATCATACACACAGAATCTGTTCTGAGAAGTGAAGAGAGCTCTGTCCCACCTACAGATAAGCTGCCTGAAGTTGCTCTCTCAAAATGTGTTGTAAAGCATGCCATCTCCAAAATACACATACACGAGTGTGAACACACACTATCATAGACATATAAACACATATTATAGAAAATAGTTGATGGTAATAAACTCCTTTTAAAATGTAAAGTCTTCTCAACTCAGACTTGTGTTATTGGCCCGGGGCTTGAAAGTCATCCCCAGTGATACTTTATCAGCATTAACAATAGGAGAGATTTATGAACTAATATCATACTCTACATTTATTTTGAAAATCTCAAAGCTATTATTTTCAATGCTCAATCTAATTTTACATCCTGTTATAATCATATAGCATTCCAACGGCTTAAAGAATGCAAGCAAAAATATTCATTCTTGGGAAAGGATACCCAGTAGAAGCCATCCTTATACTGACTCGATTCTCCATCATAATAAAAGTAATGACTCCCTCCCAGGCTGGTCTTTCCCTCTCCATGAGATATGACACAAAGAATCAGAGAAAAAATATTTAAATTTTATTCACATAGTTCCTTCTCTTCTGCTGGGTAGAAACCAGACTGGAGGTTTTGGTAGATAGGAGAGTCAATGAGTGTTTTCTAAAATTGATCCCAGAGAGCTAGCCCTGATCTACAGGTACATGAAAAGAAATTTTGATCCATCTTTACCTTCCAAAGTACTGTCCAAAGTGAGCACTTTGGTCACAGACTATATTTATGACTCAAATCACTGGCACAGTAGAATTTTTTTAGCTACCATGAAATAAATACTCATTAGCCCTCAATTGGAACCAAGTATAGTTCTAGGCACTGAACAGCATCATTAGGTGGAGTCTAGAGAGGGCAAAGCCATCTGAATAATGGTCTAACTTAGAAACCAAAATGGCACCCAGAAAAAAAAAACCGTTATGATTTTCAGGTTCAAAGAAGCTGAATTATTTGGGACTTTATGTTGGCTTTATAATCCTTATATAGATGAATGTTTATAGCAAGTTTAGTGAAATAGCAGTTGTACAGTTGCATCTTTTTCTTATTCTGAGAAGGATTACATCTATATGTATCTTGCAAATTTTTTCTACCTTGGTCACTTAAGTATGTTTTAACCTAACTTTATATGGCTCAATTATTATTTGAGGCTTAATGTCTAGACATTTTTATTAACATCCATTAATCTTACAAAGATTTTTCATTTTAAAATCTAAGGAGCAAAATAGAGAGTGGGAGAGAAAACTTAGTGAGTACACTATGCAGAAGCAGCATGGCAGAGTTAAGAGGTAGCAACGAAAGAGAGAATGAGAAACTCAGAAAGCAAAATTGATGCTTAGCTAAGTCCATGCGAGAGCTGTAACAAAATCATGTAGCTGCCTGGAGTCCAAAAAACATTATAGGCACTGGGAATTTCTCTCTTTTTCCAAGCATTTGTTTATGGTGCCATGGCTGAAAGGCCTTTTGAAAAGGTTTGATCTGAGTCTATAACCTCAACAGTCAAAGTTCTCCACATTGTCCTGTTTCCATAAAGTCACAGCAAATGCTTGGGCACTGATCCAGTTATTACTAATCTAGAGTGATGGCCTGGCTTCAGTGGAAAGACGTAAGTCAGATATGTGGAGTGGGCTACATGAAAGGAACTGGGAATCATCACAAAAGAGACTTGACATTACCGCTCTACCTCTTCAGAACAAAAGAAATCTGGAGGGTGGAAACATACATACAGCATTTTGACCCTCTGTTGCTGCTCACAATAAACTCATAGGGTTTTCTTGTCCCAATACTAGCGATTACAGAGATTAAGATCGGCCAGCCGAACAGATCACAATGGAGTAGAACGAGGAAATATAGATGTATATATATATATGTATATATATATAAATATATGTGTGTGTGTTTGTATCTACATACACACACATAGCACTAACAACTTTGCACAGAAGATTCTAGAAAAGCAACTCTATCCAACCATGATATCCACGAAAAAATGTACCTTGGCATACATAACCTTAATAAAAATAATCCTATAGATTACTATAATGAGAACTATAAAGAGCTAAAGAAAGAAGAAACTAAAAGATGAAAATACCTTATGTGCTTATGAATTAGTCAAATAAATATTAAGAACGGCCATTTTACCAAAAGTGATGCACAAATTCAATCTTGAGCAAAATTTCAATAGCATTCCTTCCTAAAACAAGAAAAAATTAATTCTAATATTCTCATGGGAGAAAATTCTAGATAATGAAAGCAATTGTGAAGAAAATAGTAATGCTAGAGATTATCATCACATGTAATTTCAAATTATACTATCAAACTGTGGTACTGCCACTGACACATGGGTCAATAGAACAAAAGATGCAGAAATAAGCACAAGTAGCTACAGTTATCTGTTTGTTTACAAAAATGTCAAAATATATACTACATAGGAAGAATTGGTATTAAAACTGGATATCCACGTGTAGAAGATTAAACCTTTATCCTTATCTTTTAATCTGTACAAATGTGTACTCAAAATGGGTCAAAGACCTAAGGCAAAAACTTAAACTCTGGAATTTCTGCAAGAATTCACCTTAAGTCTTATCATAGTCAATTACTATCTAAATAGGAACTTCAAAAGCTCAGGAAATATGGTAAAGAGTTAACAAAATTGATGATATGCATTGATTTTCAAAGCTCTTTATAACCAATAAAATGAAGAGATGACCTACTATTAGTCAGATAATATTTGTAATTAATATAATAAATTAATAGCTGAATTTATATCTAGAATATATTTTTAAACTGAAAAAATAAATGTAAAGCATAGTCCATTGACAATGGAACAAAATAGATACTTTCCAAATGAATAGATTCAAATAGACGGTAAACATATGAAAAACGTTCAACATCTTAACCATCTAACAAATGCAAATCAAAGGGATAGATGCTGCAAGTTCACACCTATAATCCTAGCTATCAGGAGGTGGAGACATGAAAGATTTCAATTTGAATCCAACTTGGTCAGAAAATTTCAACATAGTCAATCTTCAAAATAACTAGTAAAAGGATAGAGATGTGTCATAAGTGACAAAGTACCAATTGAATAAGCAAGCTGGGCAAGTACAAAGCCCTGAGTTCAAAACTCACTACTAAGAAAAATAACACTTCCATTTCACTCAAGTCAGAACAATTTTCATCAAGAAGACAAATAGCAAATACTCTTGCATTTATGTGGCAAAAGGAATATTTATTCATTGCTGCTTATTGTATATATAAAAATAGCTAGTATGGCAACTTGCGTAGAAATTCCACAGAAACATTAAAAATAGAATAATTATGAGTATACCCATACTAAATCTCTTCTGTATATATACTCAAAAGAATCTGTCATCTTAATATAGAATACACCTATACTCTGTTAAATTAAGCACTATTCACAATCATGGAAATAGAGTAGGTATCTACCAGTCAATAAATAAAATTTATGATATTAAAGGGAAAATGAACAAATCTGGGAATCATCAAGTTAAGTTAAATAACCCAGTCCCATAATGAAATATATCACATGTTTTCTCTTCTATGTGGAATCTGAGGAAGAGCAGAGACCATGAAATTAAAATGGGAATGTGTAGGAATACAGAAAAGGAGAAAAGGAAAATAAGAAATAATAGGATGACTATGCTCAATGTACTTTATATTTATGTACACAAATATCATGATGAAATTTTGTTTCAGTTAATCTGTGGTGATACAAGGTCAATAAATGAATGGATGATTGACTACATATTTTATTTTCAAAATTCATTTTCAGTGTCTTAATTTCTCAGCACAGGTGGATACTTTTCTTTAATTCTCCTCTCTCCTAATTCTTAGTAACTTTGCGATCAACCAGTATTAATCCTTTCAATATTTTCATGATCCTCTTGCTTCCCTTCTTGTTTTTCTCATACGATATTTCACTGTCTCATGACTTCACTGAAGCAACACGTGCCTCCCAATCCAAAGAAAAAGTCTCAAACTCCAGAGGAAATAGAAGCGGTAGTGGTAACTTGAGAGTGAACAAGGATAAATGAAAGGAAAAACCACTAAGAAACATTTGGAAAAATGGATGCAATGAAGGCGAGTTACAAAAATTTCACTGATTTGAGAAATAGCATTTGGCAGGTACTTAGTAAACTTGAAGTCCACCATCCATAGTTTCCATCGTAGCAAGGAAATATAAACCATCTCTTTTCAGGAAGAAGAATGGCCTAAATGCCTACTTCACATCTTTTTTGAGGAAGGATCAAGGGGCTGGAGTCATTATAAAACCTAGTTCACAAAAAAGTTCAAATCTAATTGGGAAAAATGTGACAAATGGTGATTAAAATACCAAGAGCTATGCAACCTACATAATGTAAAGGGTAGACATCTATTATTGTAATTGTTAGACAATGTGAATCAAGATGTTAAGCAACAGAGGTTTATTAGATACTAATTTTCCAAGCACAGTTACAAATGAGCCCCTTATAGTAGTTTCTGGGAGAGTCAACATCTCTCCCAAGTCTTCAGGTCAGTTCCAGGGAAAACTACACCAGGCATGTAAATGAAACACATATCATCTCCTCAAAACTGAAAAACAGGCTATGAGATACTTCTTTTAATATTTGTATTTTATCAGCCAGGAACCAGATGTAAAGAAAGACTCAGAACTTTGACTGCCAGTGGATGGATGATCTGGGATTTACGATAAGTTCCTATAAGCTCTTTAGCCACTATGATTTTTATGTCCTTGTTTTCTTTTATTATTTTACTAAAAGTCAATATAGAACAAATAGGATGATAAAAAAAGCTTTTACACGTGTGAATAAATACATTTACACACACACACGTGTGTGTGTGTGTGTGTGTGTGTGTGTGTGTGTGTGTGTGAACATCAAATAGTGAATGGCTATATGAGAGGAGCCAGGCTTTGCTGGGGCAGCTGGGAGGATGCTTCATGGCAATGCCTGGGGGTCAGCAGAAAGGTTGTCCCCGAAAAGCAGAGATGACTGATGGCCCTGGTGCATAAGGGGTAATGACATGTTCTTTTATCTCAGATCAAACTGCTTCCCAGCCCCTGGCCTTCCAATCCTCCCATACCTTGTTTTCCATCCTTCATGTCTCCAAATTTACTCTTCCTCCTGGTTTTGATTAGTCTGCCCCACAACCAACCTCTACCCTGTTCTCCTGTCCTCCCTCAGAGCCAAGCGCACTCTGACATGAGGGAGGCACTCTATCATCATGATGGGAAATGTCAGGTGCACAAGATAAATGCAAATTTCATGGCTCCACTGCCTCATTCAGCCAAGTTTTATGAGACTGAGGAAACTTGGAACCTTATGCTATGGGGCCATTTGGTTGGCAGGGAGCAGAACAGGCTTTATCCAGCACCGTCTGTTGGCAGCTCTGGTGCTAGATTTATATGGAGTGTTGGAGATTGCTTTGGCTATCTATGCTGCTGCTCAGCCAGCTGGGGGCCTCTCAAGTAAGGGAAAAGTAATGGTGTGAATCCTGGTAGTGAGCATTCCACCAAAACACTCCCAATGGCATCCTCGAGATTCTACATCAGGCTGGAGAGCTGGACCCCTCATGACAAAAACCTATGTGCAGAGATAGTAGTGATCAAATTCTCAGTGTTAATAACACTTGATACTCAAAGCACAGTTAGAGGGGAAGATATCTCTGGTAAGAAACTAGGTCTGATCTGTTATTCCTTTTTGGTTTGGACTTAGGCTTTTTTTTAATTATTGCTAAAGACATTAGTCTTCCTACTTGCACATCTATTTTCTAGAGGAGTCCTTCATCTGGGAGAGCAAGTTTGGCAGACTATGGTAGAAGGGAAAAGCTCTGGGTTCTGAGGTAAGGCTGCCCAAGTTTTTTTTTTAAATATATTTTTATTGTAATTAATAAAAGGGTTACATGATATTTGCCAGATAGAAGGTGCATTAATTCACATACATTGATACCCTTTCACATGTCTTGGTACCCTTTACCCTCCCCCCACCGCCCCCCCGTCTTGGTTTTCCCCCCTTCCCTATCAAATTTCAAATAATCAAATACAAATAAATTCAATATATCAGATAACAAAGTGAGGTACTGTAATAATATGAGATACCCAAGGGACAGCAAAGGAGATGAGAGATAATATAGTACATTAAGGACAACAATCATTCGTTATATGGCTTTTGTTTCAATATCCTGGAGGTCCTTTCAATTAGCTTCATTCTCTATGGCCTTATGTGTCAAGGTTTTGCTCTATTGCAGATCTCTGCTAGTAGAGCCCAAGGTTTTCTACTGGTTATGACAAATGAGGGAAACCATTGAGCCTAAGTTCCTTTGAGTCTGGCTTACTTCGCTTAATATGATTTTTTCTAAGTCTTTCCATTTCCTAACAAATGGGTCGATGTTGTTTTTTCTAACCGCAGCATAGAATTCCATTGTGTACAAATACCACAACTTGTTGATCACTCATCAACTGAGGGACATCTAGGTTGGTTCCAAATCTTTGCTATGGTGAATAATGCTGCAATGAACACTGTTGTGCTAGTGGATTTAGTATGCCCTAGATTCTGGATGGTTGGGTAAATGCCAAGTAGTGGAATTGCTGGGTCATAGGGGAGCCCTATGTTTAGCCTTTTGAGGCACTGCCATATTAAGGCTGCCCAAGTTTGAAACCACTTTTTTCACTCAACCTCAGGCAAAATTCTTGTCCTTTCACTCCTCACTGTCTAAAGCGGGCATTGATAGGAGTTGTATAGTTGGAATGATGCATTAAATCAAGTATTTGCATCACTTGTGAAAAGAGACAGCTATAGCAATGACTTAATGAAGCTTGAGTACTATTACTGGGGCAGATGTACTTTATCATCTTAAATAGTCTGATTTTCCACCCAATAGGAATCATGTTGAAGACCTGTAACTATGATGAGAAAGCACAAAAGGACTCCTCAGGTCTACCTGGGGCTTTGATTTCACCTCCACATAAGCCAGGAAGCAACTCAGCTGTAGCTTCTAGGATTGGAGCTGGCAGTGCTGAAAGAGGAAAATAAAAAGTAAATCACTGTAGAACTTTCTTTTCTTACTTGAGAAATGCACACACAATGCCAGGTGCTCCGTGCAGTGAGAGTAGACCCATGGTTGAAGATTTAGGAAGTAATTGTCTTTTTTGCTGCTCAGACAATATGGCAGCAGCTGAAATCCAACCACAAAGACAAGTCAAGAACTCAAGGACCTTGCAATAATTTGTGAATGAGGGGACTAAAGTGTGAAATCAACATGTTTCATGAGTCTATAGCCAGACAAAGATTCAAGATTAGAAGGCAAGTTTGAACTTGCTAATTTCATGTGTGAATACTTTAGCAGCTCTCCAGGAAGCCCTGCCACACTACAAAACAGTCTGGGTCCGGGGAATAGTTGGCCTTCTTCACCCCACCAAAATCCTTCCTTCTCTGGATTTCAAGTCCTAGAGTAATATGCATGCAGTGCATTTGTGCGGGGGAGGGGAATGCAACATATAATATATGTATATTAGCGAGAGAAAGAGAAGATGTTCTTAAACATGTTAGATTAAACAGGTGGGTATACAGGGGATCAATTTGGGAAACCTAAGGTACATGAAAAGACACTGGGCTAGACCTTAGAGATGCTACCTAAGAGTATTAACCCATCATATGTACCCGTAAATAGCTTATACCTTTCTTTGCAAGACACCATGAAAGGACAGGTGGGGCTGGATAGTGCAGGAAAAGGTCAAACATTTGAAGCCTTGAAACAGAAATGAGAATAGAGAGCACGATGTGGCTCATGGGATCTATATTAGGCCTTTCGATATTTTGACATAATCTTTGGTATTGCTGCTTCTATAGTTAATAGTCATTTACTTAAAGAAACCATTTCCTAGACACTTCTACAGGAATCTCAGAAAGCCTCTTATCCTTCTTAGTATACCATAATAATAACAGTTTTAGGGTGGTTATTTGTTGAATACCTATTATTTATCCCACCCACTGTAAGAACTACAAGTTCATAAATGATTCATTTAAAATGCAAAAGTCCAGAGGGAAGCCCTGTCTTTCATAAGCGTTCAAGTTTCATGCATGGAGGTCTTGGTTTAGTCTTGTTGAATCGCCCACTGCAGAGGGGGCCTACCTCGTTTGGAGTCCCAAATGAGTGATACAAAGCCCAATTCATAAGCATGTCTTACAACTTCCTGAGGAAAGAGTTTTCCAGAACGCACATATTTAAATAAAATCATTAAGGATAAAATAAGCAAAAAAGTGGGGTTTTTAAAAATCAATTATACTTTTAAATTATTTTCTTCACACGATTTATTAGAACAAGACGAAAACCCCCTAAAGTTCTGAAGAAATATTAACATACCATGCCTGTAACTCATGCTGTGTTTAATGAGAGGTGCTGTTTTTCCTGCCATGGGGGCCATAGTCCAATGAGTGATGACTCTGGAAAGGGTCACATACATATTCATCAAATTCGACATGCACATGTAAACTGGTTTTAATAGGCCATGACAGCAGAAGTTGTGTCAGGCAAATAGCTGCATATGTGCTCTATGCCTCCACAGGCATATTTAGCCATTAATGTTCTGGTATCCATGAATGAAATATTAGCTTGTTAACCCAAGACCATCGGTTGTTGTTGATTCTCTGTGGTAACCAAAGGGAGACATACCCTTAGTTACCTTAGGGGTGTGGTTCGATGTTTAAGAAGTTTATTTTACCTTACGATGTCATTAATGCCATCTGACTTTCTGAACCTGAAGTCTAGAAGATACTTGCCAAAATATTCTTACCCCAAATGAATATTATGGCCTGTCCAAATTAAAGTCACACATCTCTGTCTCTGTCACTTTGGTAGAGGGCATGGTTTCCAATCCTTTTCCTTAATGCATTTCAAGGCAAGATCCATTTTTTTTCAGCTGTCAACCAGTTTGGTGGCTATTGAGGTATGCTGATAGTAAAGAGGACATTAGCAGTAAAGATGAGCCCCCCCTAAGACTTTTTCCTTGGCTATCTGAAAAATCCCTTGTCAGACTTATACATGATCTAACTTACCACAAAGCAACTGAAACTAATCCACCTACCAAAGAACATCAAGTGAGATATGAATATCTTCTAGAGCCCACCGTACAAGAACAGAACCCCAATACTCGCAGTGCTAGGATGCTCAGACCTTGAATTAGAGTTGATCAATTGCCTTACTGTGACCATCTGGAGGCTCTGGCTACTTCAGCCGCCAACCTCTGCATACTTATGTTTAGTTAAACTCAAGAATCTTTAATGAACCATGGACATTTGGCCTCAACCGTCAGTCAAATTTCTCCCTAGACTGACTTGATATTTAGTTCTACCTCTGTAAAACAAACAGCTGTGCATTTCATTTGCCTAAAGACTGGCTCTAACCAGACTGAGGTGAGACCTGGTTGTCTTTAAGTAGGAGTTCTCTCACATGGCTTTCATTAAGGAGAAGTTTCATAGACTCAAATCTGATCTACCATTCATATGCAATTACAACTTATTGTTAAATTATAATAATAGTAATAATTGATAGCAATCATTGAAATGTCCTAATTAGGCCACCTTTTCCTACCTCTTTACCCAATTGGGTGATAACTCCTAGCAAAGTAAATTTTTGGTAACTTTGCCCTGTCAGCAAAAAGTTTCCCCCATCACTATAAACAAAATCAATTTCTCCAGAAATTAAACAATAAAATTATTTGCTTTTTTGTATTTGTTTGTTGCAGGGTTTTTTGTCTTTTCCTTTTGTCTTATTGGTTTATTTGTCTTTGAGAGGGTAAAAGGGAGACAAAGGGTGAACAAATGTAACAGTGGTCATCACTAGATACTATGTAGAAAATGAGCTACACAGCTTGTAGGTGGGGATGGGAGGGAAAAACTGAGAAATCGAGTGACATGGTTCAAAAAGAAATGTAACTCAGTACCTGATTTAAGGAACTGTAACCCCTCTGTATATCACCTCTACAATAACAATATAATACAATAAAATTATATGTATTTCTCACTAATAAAATCAAATGATAAGATATTTATCATGATAAGATATATATATATATATTCAAAGAGAATAAATGAATTAGTGTTTGACTTTCCTCATTAGTATATTTGCCTGGGTGGAAGGAAATGTATATATAATATCTTTTTAACCTTTCCTCATGAACATCTAATTGAAGAAGGCACTGGCTCTGATCTTATGAACATTACAGAGGCCACAATCTTCTCAAAAGCAATATAAAGATAAATCTGCCAAATGAAACCTAGTATTAGACTTTTGTATTTTTTAATAGAGATGACAAATCAATTTTAAAAAAAGATGTTTGTCTTCATTCTCAGATTTGATGTCTTGGGATAAGATACTTAAAAGGCACAGAATGAGTCACACTGAACAGTCCTTCCTAAATATATTGAATGGGCTCAGTTCAACTTCTGCTAATGCATATTACAATGCATTTTAAAGCTCATCACTCATACAGGGTTGTCAGTTGATTTTATGCATTTTGAGAGGGTTCACATTTGAAGTCATCATCAAATCTACAAATGTTGGTGTTGTGCATCCAGTACTTTTCTAGATTCATTAGGCCATTCTTGCCAAAGAGCACAGGACATCAGTTGTCTGATTTCTTCTCTGCAGGAAAAGCAAAAGCACAAATTTCTCCATTTCTAACTATTCACATTATACTTTGGCACAATGAAGAACCTTACCCCTAGAAAGCAAACTTGCCTTTGACCAGTAAGTAGGAATGACTGGAGACCCAGGTCATATTCTTCGGCATGCCTGCCCATCGTTCAGAGTCAGGAATGGCTGGTACACTTGGCAGACGCTGAAAAATGCCATCTGGTATAGATTTCCTTTCTACTCATTGGGAGGAATTCAGGATCTTAGGCAGTAATTGAAAGCTGTTGTCTTAGAGGTGGTATTTTACTTAGCCCTTCTTTTCTAGTTAGCTTCTGGAAACCAAGCTGTCTGAGCTAACACACATCCACTTATTGTACCTGTATTCACAACCCTGACAAATGTCCCTTAAGCTAAGAGTGAACACCCATAAATACTGTGTGGTTTGCATTTATTCTGCTCCGAAGTGCTGTAAACACGAAGGCCTACTTATCAGAGGTATATATGTGTGGTAACAGTGGGTCATTGAGAACGAGGGCCAAATAAATTGCAGTAAGCAGAATGAATGGCATTGTTGGTCATAACTGAATGTGATACTGGGTCTGAATTGAGGCCACTTAAAGTAGATCACATATGACTTTAATCCATTGCTCTGCCCAGCTTTCTCAGGGGATAAATCTGTCTCCAGTTTTTATTTACATATTATCATTTTACCATATGTCACTGTCATAGTTTCAGACTTGTGTAAATCCACATTTAAATAGCGATTTGTCTCCTTTTGATAGTAAATATTCTTGTAAGTGGTGGTTAGGATTAAAGGGAATTTGTCGACAATAGGTAAAGGGGGCTATTTAGGATTAAATGAAATTATACACTCAGCCAAGAGAGCCTTCATTGGGGAGCTCAGTCCAGCAGGTGCCAGTTGGCCTACAAATTCCGCCTTTGAAGGCACAGTGATAATTCCCTGAAAGGAGAAAAAGAAAGGGAGGGGTGGAGAAACAGCATATACAAATGTGTTCTCAGCTCCCAGACTCCCTAGGAAGGGGGTAATTCCTGCCTGGAACAGCCCTAGAGACGCCACCACTTAAAGGTTACCAAAGGGTTCTTTTGAGGTGATATTTAAACCTTTAATAGCTCCCAGCCAGTTTGAGCAGGAGTAATTGCCCCTCACTGGAGGCAGGAGCCCGGCACTGCTCAGTTACCTGTCTATGGAGAATTCCAGGCTCTAGATGAAACCCAAGCTGGGTGGTTTGGCAGGAGGGGCGGAGCCCGCCAGTGTCTGCAGGCCTTGCCCTAGGCCCTAATTGCACCAAAGGCAGAAAAAGCTTCAGGTTGCACATTAGGCCCTTGCTGAGATTAGCAATTATAATATCGGTTTCCCCCAAACAGGGCGGACAGAATGGCTGGGGGAGCAGAGGTGACTTAAAGTTTAGTTAAGTCTTGGGGAAAGTTTACTGGCTCCTGCTGTTTTCTGGCCCACAAATTTGGCCTTTCCACTACGCAGCTTTGGCCACAAACAGTAGGAATCCTTTTCAATCACTATTAGCAACACTTCATTTCTGTCATATTTGACCCTTGGCAAACTGCAACTCAGCGAAGAACATTCTTTCCAGAAAGGAACCAGACATCATTCAGCTAGAGACGATTTACTGTGGGACATGGCACTTGTTTGCTTTTGTTGTCCCCCTGGAGCTACTCAGCCAGTGAAAATGAATTGTCCTTTTGCACAGCAGTGATGGTGGGAGGGTCCTCCGGAGAGGCCAGACAGGGATGGAGGCCAGCCTGAACTTTATGACTTGTTATCTGGTCTAGTTGCTCTCGGCAAGCATCAGTGGAGTACCCTGTCTGCTCAAAATTCCTATTTGGTAGTTTTTCTTGAGAGCAGGATGTGTGTTCCCAGTCAGAAGCTGAACCCTCCACATCAGGGACACAGTGGTGGCCTCCTCTACTCTCTTTGCTCATGCTTTATTTCTCCAACCACAAGGGAAAAATCAAAACGGACACCTAGGCTGGAAGCTTGACAACTGTTTACCTCATTCAACCCAAGGCATGTGATTCCCTTAGATTATTCCTCCATGCTACAGTAGAAAATATTTGGGGTTCTATTCTGTTGGTTTGTTGCTTTCTCACATGTGACCCTCTGTTATAGAAGTTCCCAATCAATTGCTGAAGGGAATTGTGCCTCAACCATCTTCTATCTCATCTGGGGACTTTATTATTATTTAGGGAGAGGAGTTTCCAGGGTCTTGTATCTTAAAGGTACAAAGACTTTGTGGGGAATGATTTCTAAAGTTTGGGGCACTGATTATGATAATCACTATGAATACATTAAGTGTATTCTGAATCGAGTACTTACAAATGGTTAAATACTATGATAAACAGGATGCACTGACCATATTGTTAATCTAACATTACTAAGTACGAGTAATTGCTAACAGTGCTACTAACGATACTAATAATAATGACATTAGTAACTAATATTATCCTAGAACTTAGCTGGCTGAGATTTATGATCTCAAAATTTTATCTAAAATGATGATTATCTTGTCATTGTGGTCAATTGCCTTGACCACAATCAAATATTCATCTAATCTTGCCACTAATAACTGATCTTAATTTGGAACCTGTCTGGCTGAGATGTCTGACTAGTGCATCTTCTTCAGGAGTAGGACTGTTTGCAGGGTGACCAGTTACGGGAAGAAGAAGAGCAAAGGCAGGCTCCAAGCGGCACCCTGACCATGCTTTTGAATGAGATGGAAACAGAGATGGAATAATCAGGGTGGTGTACGTCACCAGACAGAAATTGGACAACCCAGTAAAAATCATAACCTCATGGGTGTGGAATACTCAGGAGGGTTGTGGGGCTGTAAATTAGGAACATGATGAGCCCGAGGAAAAAATGATGCTTATTGTCATCTGACAATGATTCACAGACACATAAAGAGATGAGTGATACGGATTTCCAGAAAACTGCATGTATTTGAGGAAAAATACGAATCCTTTTTTGGAGTCTTTGATTCTTTTGTAGGCATCTCACAGAAGGCAGCCATACCCCACAGATTCCACAATAGTGGTCCAAGCTGGGGCCAATTAATTTATACTATTACACACAGGGACAGCAGCAAGACTTACTGGTTCTTGGTTAGGCCTATCAAAAATAAATTATAGTATCATAAAATAATTAATAAAATTAGTAAGTGATCTGATCTTTTCCATGCACCTAAGCTCATTGAAAGAATGCTCAAGAATCTTCTTGTTCAATATTGGTGACCTTGTGTTTTAGGCTTGCTGCTAAAATCTAGAACAGTGCAAAATTTGAAATAGAAACCATTTTGTTCTTCTGCACATAAAAATTTAAGCATTGGCCAGGCCTGTAAGCCTGCTACTTAGGAAACTGAGATCTGAGGATCTCGAATCAAAACCAGCCCAGGGAATGAAAATCTGTGAGACTCTTTATCTCCAATTAACCACCAAAAAAACCAGAAGTGGTGCTGTGGCTCAAAGTGATAGAGTGTTAGTCTTGAGCTGAAGAGCTCAGGGACAATACCCAGGACTAGAGTTCAAATCCCAAGACTGACAAAAAAACTAATTATTGCTTAAGCTTTAAATTTTCCGCAATTATAGAGTCAATTATTTGTATCTTATTTACATGGGCCTGATTGAGCACAAGCTTAGGTCTTCTAGGAGAGATGTTAATTAAAATTCAGTATCTGGAGCATGAACATGAAGGGCTGACCCCATCTAAGTAAATTTTGCCATGTTCCTTTGAGTTGTCTCATTCTCTTCCTCTTTCTCAATACTTACTGGGATTTGGTGATTTCTTGGTAAGAAATCTAATAAAGTCAGAGGACTCTTAGGCCATCTAGACAGGGAACCTGGACTTCCAAAGGCAAACATGAAGCTACAAGCCATGCATTGAAGCCACAATTTCAAATAACACTGTCCTAAACCCCCTTTTTCTTCTTCTATCTGAGACAGAAGAATAAACTCTTTGTTATCTGAAATATGACTCCAGAAGATATGATGTGAAATCATATCAATACAAATTAACAGTGATGGGGAAGATGGACAACAGTTATCAGAAAAATTAAATACCTCATTTTCAATAATCCATATTCCATAATGTTGGCTCAATCTTTCCTGCTGTACTCTGCTGATAGATACAATACACATAAAGGGTAGAGACAGATAAAAACCTCATGTGCAGCATTATAAAGAGAATGATCCTAGAAACTGTCCCAGAGATCTTAATCAGATCCAGGTGATAAAGGAAATATGAGAGGAAAGAGAAAAACTTGGAAGGGTATTTTATACACTGTCCTTTCTTCTTCATTTTCATGTGTGAGAAGACTGAGGTGTTTCTCCTTAGATGAATCAAGTTATATGGAGTCCTAGAACCTACTTAGGAAAACTTCTGATGAATGGTTGGTTCTTGGGGTAGAAAAATGTTATCTGAGTGCAGCATTAAAAATCTAGAGCAGGAGAAAGTTTACTAATTCCTGTGATGGTACAATAGGAGAGTCTTCCACAGTCCATGAGCTGGCAGGATAAGAAGTGTGAGATCATTCCTCATGGATGCACTAGAGCTGTACACAAGGAGAGAGGGATAGTCTAGTATTGGACTGGTTCTGTCCAACAGGATCTACTGGATCAACATATCATTTCAGTAGATACAGGATAGATTTCCTACCAGGAGTCAAAGACAAAAATGAAGTTCTAATAACTAGTGGGGAAATCTTTATTGACTTGAGTCCAGAAAATTTCAGAAGAAAATAACTCAATTAGTAATCTCTAAATACAGCAAATAAGTGTACACCAGGAGAGAATGAGTGTAACTTTTTCCAGGTCCAGGAGACACAACATTTCTTAGCTAAGTGTCATCTATCTTACTCCCTTAGTTCTCTTCACTTCTAAACACAGGTGAAGAGGGAGGAGCAGAGTAGGAAGAGAGTAAAGAATAGAAAGACTTCCAGCCATAAGCAGGTTGAAACAAATGGAGAGAGGACCCTTGCAGTTAGGTTAAACTTTGAGTATCTTCTATTTTGTGACTAGATTCTGTGACTTTAAAGAGTTGAAATGACTCAGGAGCTCCTTATGATCAGATAATGATCAAAAGTATTGTAGCAGCTCAAGTTTTCATCCAAGGTAAAGAAATGTGAAATAACCTTGAATGGAAATTTCTACTTTAGCTCAAATGACCAGTTATTATTCTGCTAATGGCATTACCCTGAACAAAGATACATTCCCTAATGAACGTTCTAAAGAGTAATGGAGGGACAGGGTCTGAGAGAAGAAGGAAAAGAAGCCACTGGGATCAAATCTGATACAGTGGTCAAGACACAAACAGCTTAATGTAAAGAAAATTAAAATTAAAATTGGGATCCTGAGTTTATACCTGGTATGTGAAGTCATACATATGTAGTTTAATTATTTGTATGTATATAGTTAAGCCCACCTTAGTGATGTTTGAATCATTTTCAAATACTTTCATTTTTTTTCTGAAGTGGCAGTTACATGATACCAATGGAATGTTGTCTGAACGGAAATGATTTGGCTGGGCACTGGTGGCTCACTGCAATCCTAGCTACTCAAGAAGCTGAAATCTGAGGCTCATGGTTCAAAGGCAGCCTGCCCACAAAAGTCCGTGAGACACTTGTCTTCAATTAACCTCCAAACAACAAGAAGTAGTCAAAGTGGGAGAGTGCTAGTCTTGAGCTGAGGAACACAGGGACAGAGCCCAAGACCAGAATTCAAGCCACCACACCAACCCCACCAGGCCAAAAAAAAAAAAAAAAAAAAAAGAAGTAACTTGGACTATGGTTGTTTAGCAATTCCACTTGTGCCATTCCAATAATCACTCTGTCAGATCTGATCTGAGTGACAACGTGCATTGAAAGATAACATATTACATGTGTAACTTCATTATGTCTTCTCTATGACAAAAAATGTTGTGTTGTTTGACACTGTATTTGCTAAATGAGAGATTAGAGGAATCAAAAGAGTAGGTAGCCAATCATACATATCTTTTTAAACTCAAATTACTAAAGTAATTGCTATTATTTTGATTCTTGGCTATCAGAACACTGGCTACAGAAATACTCAAACTTGATCTGCTTGCCTGCTGTCACTGCTATTAGTTATGATTATTTTTAGTGGATAAACTGAAATCACTTCACTATTTCATTGAAAGAAAAGTTTGTTCTTGGCAGAAAACCTATTTTTTTAATTTTATAACTTGTACCCATCATCTAAAACAGAGGTGGTGGAAAGTAGGGAACTAATTTACATTGTGAGAGCAGCATTGACATTTTAGCCTCAAGAAAATAAAAGAAGGTGAGCTTTTTCTACGTATTTTCTCGATGTCCTTTCAGTGGGCACCATAAACAGAGAACTCCATCCAAACATGTTGTATATTAGAAGACTGCTTGGATATTTTTTCACTTTAAGATAAGAAGAAAGCTTAGCGATCTAATTTTGCTTTCCTAGTTGGATCTTTTCCAAAATAGGCCTTATCCATGAACAAATACCAAAGAGAAGTGCTCACTCATCTGCCAAATATAATTGTTAAAGAATCATTTTTGTTTCAGAGAACTACTTTATTCTCTTATTTTTATTTGTCAGTTGTACCAATATAGTAACATCACAAACAACACAGGTCTGAAAGTGGAGGAATCCTCTTGAATTTCCATGAGCAACATTTTGTTTTCACCAGCAATCTGTGATCCCTCTCTGGGCATTCCTTTGAGGAAGCAATCCAATATTCAACTACCATGGACATTTGAACATGTTTAAAAAATAAAATTAGCATAGCTCTATTGTTATTTGCTACAATCTGAATCTAAATTTATAACAGTCTCATAATTATTTTGGAAAATGACTACAGAGCTAGAAAAGGCAACCCACTCTCTTCTAACAGAACATATTATAATCAATTTTCCATATAAAGTGCTTACTACTGATTCCATGTATTTTATTTTTAAATTTTCAAAAGATCCTGCCCCTCTCCTATGGCTGTTAGCTAACATATTTGCCTCCAAGATGTAGGGCTGTTCATCTTCCACCAAGCAGTTTTTATTGCTGTGTTGTGTAAGTGCAGATGGTGTTTTGATTGGCTATTGAAAGCCAACAAATATATTTCAGAGTAATTTGTTTCTTAGAATGGTTTATCTGCTTCTTCACAACAATGTCTGTAGTGGTCTATTTGCAATACTATGAAAGATAATTTATACCCTATTAGTACCTTTATGCCTTTCAACCCTCCACTGCCAAAGTGAGTCAAACATTTGGCAGTTAAAATGTTTAGCACTTAAAATTCCAGATACAATAGAGATAACATGACTTAAACACATTCTTTTGAAAAGAATTAAAAAAAAAGAAAACTTTAAAGTTTTAGCAGCACTTCATAGACATGAAATTGATCCCCAAGCCAAACATTTCTATGCTTGATTATCACAGAGTAAATTTTAGAGCTATTTAGGTGGTACATAAAGTTCGGAGAGTCATGTGACCAAAGCTCCAAGAGCATCAGGGGTCAAAGGGCACAGAACTGGAAGAAACATCTGGATTTCATCTTTTGAACTTTTAATGGAAACACCAATCACTTGGCACACATCTGGGGGTTTTGACAAGGAGAGAGATTTGGAGTGTTTTATGGATAGTTTGTTCTACTTTCTACTTACCATCTATCCCTGATGTTGGATTTGAATCTCTTTACATAGTATTAATTATAGTACTTGAAACTTGACATTGTAGTGTTTATTTCTTCAGCAAAATAAGCTTTTACTTCTTTCATTTCTTTGTCCAAATAAAACATGAGTATCCCAGGAAAAAGAAAAAAGTTGGGGGAACCCACACAGCTATGTAGACTGCAGTTTCCCTAGGGAAGTTGTCCTGATCACTCAGCAGGGAGAATCATTTTTAAAATTACCATGCAGAGTAACCAAGGCAAAGGCCTGTAGCATTCAAGCAAGCTGGCTCACTGCCTATATCTCAAATTAACTCCCTGGGACATCTGCATATGAAACATGTCTTCAAAAAGCCTTGAGGAACCTTTATAGCAAGTGACCTTCATTGTTCATGGCTGAAAAATGTGTCTTAAGCACAAACAAAAATAATGCAAACTCTTTGTTGGAGAGCTGCAGGATTTGGTTTCCATATCAATTACCAGCTGGTGTACCATAGTGATCACTTAAAATGCTTAAGTGCTTAGCTTTCTCATATGTAAGATACTAATAGTTCTGGACTGCTTGGTTCAAACTTGTCCGGTTTCAGCAATAATATCTTACTATCTCAGTGTGGATCATTATCCTAGATCTTGTCCCACAAAGCAACTTGGAAACAGGTTTTTATTAATTTTTAATTGTACTTTTTGATTTCTGGAGCTTTCTCACACTTATCATTTCCTCAAGCTTGTGAGGTGAGTATAACAATTATTTTCCTTTTCATAAAAGTGAGGCCACTTAGACATAGAGAACCAAGATGTCTCCTTAACTCTTCAGCAACTGTCTGTTTGCAATAGAGCAAAATCTTGATACATAAGGCCATATAATGTGAAGCTAATTGAAAGGACCTCCAGGATATTGAAACAAAAGCCTTATAATGAATGATTGTTGTCCTTAATGTACTATGTTGTCTCTCATCTCCTTTGCTGTCCCTTGGTTATCTCATATTGGTATAGTATCTCACTTTGTTATCTGATATATTGAATTTATTTGTATTTGGATATTTGAAATTTGATAGGGAAGGGGGGAAAACCAAGACGGGTGGGGGGTGTGGGGGGGAGGGAAATGGGTACCAAGACATGTGAAAGGGTATCAATGTATGTGAATTAATGCACCTTCTATCTGGCAAATATCATATAACCCTTTTACTAATTACAATAAAAAAATGCAACAAGCAGAAAAAAAAAAAAGAAAAGGAAAGCTCTATGTACATTTCCTTCTAGCCCAGCACTCATTACAGGATAGAATAGCTTACAAGTTCTATGAGCATGAGAATCTTCCATCAGTAAGATCCATACTAGAGAAATACTGACAGGCATCATAGTAAGGGAAATGGAATCCAGAGCAAGAATTCCTTAAGAAGGACCAGTATAATGAAGAGTATGAACAGAAGAGCCAGGTTCATGCTTCATAGAACATTTTGTCTAACTGAAAAATTGCCCAGTTTTCAGATTAAAAGGATTCATCATTTTTATTTTTACTCTCAAAAAGAAAAAAAGAAATGGAAAAAAAATCCTCTGCACTTGCAAGCATTTAAACAAAAGATTATAAAACCCAGAGTTTTAAGAGTTCAAAGTTTGAGTGCAGAAATATAAAATTACCATACATTTATCATAAGATCATCAAGTATCTCAGTATGGGGAGACTAATCTATAAAATGGGATTAATAACTGATGTGTATATTGGTGACAGTATTCTGTGATATTATTTATCATATAAATAGATGCTAAATATAATATGTATAACATATATTAGCAAATATACATGTTATATATTATATATATGAGTTAACTAACCTAATAGACATTACTAAAACTGCTCCTCACAATAGAAAATATTCCTCTGCCTTGTTTGCAAGAGCACCGAGTTTTACAAGGAAACACTGTGAATGGTTCCATATTCCTGACCAACCTAAGTCACTTTTCACATATCCAAATGTTCTAAAAGCATCACATTATGTCTTTTAAAAAGTTAATTTTGAGAAAAAGTTTTGGGATATCATGCCCAATAAAACTATAAACTAACATGAAAAACTTAAAACTGGTTAAGTAGCATTATATAAGCATTTGTACATAATAACAATACTATTTAAAGATATTACATGAAATGGATATAAATTATATACCACATTAATTTAAATATTTTAAATTATGCCAAAGCATGATTAATAAAGATATAATACATACATATGAGTGCAGATTATTTTAACAAATATTAGAATATTGAAAGAGAAGTGATTCCTACCACTGGAAAAAAATTTCAAAGAAAATATGAACTAAAATGTAAAAAAAGATAACAAGGGGCCAGGAATTTGGCCTAGTGGTAGAGTGCTTGCCTATCATGCACGAAGATAAAAGTTGTATAATGGCTCAAGTGGTAGAATGCTACTCTTGAGAAAGCCCAAAGATAGGGGTCAGGCCCTGAATGCAATCCCCAGGACTGGCAAAAAAAACAATAATAACAAGGAAAGAACAAATAATCTTAAATATAACAAAGTTTAGCTGGGTGTGGTTCCTCACGCCTATAATCCTAGCTACTCAGGAGGATGAGATTGAGGATTGAGGTTCAAAGTCAGCCTGGGCTCTAAAAAACGTGAGGCTATCACTGAAGACTCTTGATTACTATAAAATGGTAAGTGGGGCTGTGGCTCAAGGGGTAGGGCAGTAGCCTTCAGCTGAAGAGCTCAGGGACAGCGCCCTGGCCCAGAGTTCAAACCTCATGACCAACAACAAGAAGTTTTATAGAAAGAAAATAAGAATAAACATGTCAAGAAAATAAGAATAAATTAACCTCTACTAATTTTTAACTTTTTTAAATGGATTTAAAAGATGAAATTCAACCTTATTCTGAACATAGATATCAAAACCAAATGACTTAGAAGTATTAAATAACAGTTAAATAATAATAATAGTTAAATAAGTTAAATAATAGTCCTATTTCAAAAAAAATTTACCAAAAATTATGACATAAATTTTTTAAGTAAGCAAAATATAAACAAAGAACAAAGTGAATGTATTTTATCAATGGAAGATAATCAAGTAATTCTAAATACACAGAATTCTCAAAGTATTATGATATATAACAGAGCACTGATGATTAAAAAAGTAGGATATATTGACAAATTTCTTGTTGACATAGACATAGCTAACATTAAATACATATAAAAACATTAGGTAATAATCTAGTAGATATATAATTAGCTCAATGCCCTATAAAACAGGAAGTATTATTTTCAAGAACTAATACATGTCATAAATTTAATTCATTATTGACTATATTAAAAATGGATTAGTATCAATCATGCTGAATCCTCAACAAATTCAATAAAATTCCAATGCATCAATAAATTCCAAAATAACTAAAAAATTTCAATAGCATGATAATGCAATAAATTAGCAAATAATAACTGAAGTACAATGTGTGTGTGTATAGTGTTTGGAAGAGAGAATAAAGTTGAGTAGAAAGCATTTAATATGTAGAAGGGTTGAAATAAATCTTTGTGAAACACTACTAAAATCAACATTACACTTTGTGAATAGCATACGTAATATAACAAGTGAATAATCACCTCATGTATCAGATGGCTATTTTAAAGGAAAATTTATAATTTGGACAGAAAACAAAGGAGATAAAATCACTTATCATTTGAAACATTTCAAAATATTTCCTTTCATTTTTAAACAACAATAACAAAACATAGCTAAATCAGATTTTAAAATAAAATGTTTATGTTACTATATGCAACTCATTAATAGCATTTCAAGAAAACACAGATTTCAAATTTATGTGTGGTAAAAAAACCAATCCTGATTAAAATGCACAAAAAGGAGAAAAGATAATAACATATAAGACCAAACAGTAGATATTTCTACGTACTGGTACTTCTATTTCATGGCTAATCAGACAAAACACCTATTACTATCAGCATCATGCAAAGCTAATTACTCATTGATGACCGTTTATCCTGGTGTTATACAAACTCATTGCACTGCACACTGCATTGAACATAGGTATTGAGGAACTTGTTCAAGATCATATACACGAAGTATCTGAATCAGGATTTGAGAGCAGTCAGTGTGACCCCAGGGACCGGCTCTCAGCACAGGAAATATGCTTCAAACAAATGATAGCTAAATGTTTAACATGGTAGATTAAGTTACCTGAGCCAAATATAAACTAAAAAATGCATTTATCTGTGAAGAAACTTTTTTTATTTTTAGGTAGTCCCATTTATCGAGTCTCACTCCAATCTGTTATGACCCTGGGATTCTGTTCAGGACTATAGGTATGTGGTTTTATTTCTGGATCTTCCATTATGTTCCATTGATCTTCTGATCTATTTTTGTGCCAATACCATGGATAGCCAAACAACTGGGAAAATATATTTACCAATAATTCATCAGACAAATGCTTAATATCCAGTACCTACAGGGAACTCAAGAAACTAAGCCCCCCCCCCCCCAACCCAACAAACCAATCACTAAATGGGCAAGGGAACTAAAGAGAAACTTATCAAAAGAAGAGGTTAAAATGGCAGAAAAGCATATGAGAAAATGCTCATCATCCATGGTCACAAAGGAAATGCAAATAAAAACAACCCTAAGGTACCACCTTACCCCAATTAGAATGGCCGAGATTCTGAACTGAGACAATGACAGATGCTGGCGGGGTTATGTAGAAAAAGGAACCCTACTGCACTGCTGGTGGGATTGTAAGCAAGTTCAGCCACTCTGGAAAGAAGTGTGGAGGTTTCCTAAAGAACTGAAAATAGACCTTCCCTACGATCCCGCCATACCACTCTTGGGCATCTATCTTGAACATCATAACCCAAGATATGATAAGGACACCTGCTCAGCTATGTTCATCTCTGCACTATTCACAATAGCCAAGAGATGGAAACAATCCAACAATCCAGATGCCCTAATGCAGATGAATGGATACAAAAAAATGTAACACACACACACACACACACACACACACACACACACATACACACACACAATGGAATTCTACATAGCCAACAGACAAGATAAAATAATGGCATTCACAGGGAAGTGGTTGAATCTAGAGAGAATCATGTTGAGTGAGACAAGTCAAGGCCAAAGGAACAAAAGGCGCATGGTATCCTTAATATGTTGCTATTAGATCCAAACAGTACAAGAGCAAGGACTAATATTTGCATACCCAATACTATGGACATGGTATTGGGAATATAAGCACGAATACATAGACATAAAAATCTATGACTCTATGTGGGGACTCCTAGCTAGTGATGTAGGAGCCCCTGCTGCTTGTCACCTGTGCTTCAACATGTACACACTCAGTGATGCAAGCAGCCCAGAGCCAGAGGGTGCCTGGCCCCTCCCACCTGGAGCAGGAGCCCTCCCCCCATCCTCATTGGTGAATGGGGGATGTTAGGACACCATTGGCTGAGGGTGCATGCAGGGAGGTCCCTATTTGCTGACTTGGCGGCCACTGCACGATTTGTATTTAGCAAGCGCTTTTTCTAAAATAAATTTACATCTGCACCGAGAGTCTTGTCTCCGGAGTCTGTGTTCCCGAGATTATTCATGGGCTCCCTTGCTATCTTATCCCCCCACCTCCTAGACATCCAAGACATAGACTCTATAGACATAATGTTTTTTTACATAGATTAATATGTAGCTATGCATAAAAATCCTTAACCTAATATTAATTATCTTCTAAAATCTAAGTGCCAGTGATTGTATACAGAGATTCCCTTCTTGAATACTTATTTGTTAAACATGTCATTTGAAATATGATGTAAAAATCAATGTTAATAAACTCTTTAATAAAAAAAGATATTTAAAAGGCAAAAAAAATTCAAAGGTAAAAATAAAGTTAAATTTTAGGAAAATTATACTAAATGGTATACAAGTTTATAGCAACAGAAATTACAGTCTATAAAGAAGCGATATGATCTTAACATATTAAAAGTTGAAATTTCAGTGACAGCCTTTATTACATACATCAGCAACTGAAACATAAGGTCCAGCAGAACAAATTAGAAGTGACAATGAAATTCAAACATACTTTTTCTCAGATTTTTACAATACAAATATTCAAATTCAAATCACAAAGGTTTAGAATTAGTTCATCACTTTTAATGACTACAAATAAAACTTCTGGATTTCAAATTCAAGAGTATATTTACAAGAAATAATTGCGGTCTAGATAAAAAAGAAAATCTAGTAAATGCCTGAAAATAGCAACCACACCTACTTTTCTTTATGATATCATTTATTAAAATTAGATTTTCTTTAAAATCATAATTTGAATCTTATAAGCAGAAGAAAACCCAAAGCTTATAATAGTTTTGAATTAAATTTAAACTGCTTTACTTGCTTTCATGATATAATTTTCTGCTTTTGTGAAATTTGAATAACTTCAGTTAGTAATCACATATAGACCTTCCTAAAAGTGACTATTCTTGGGCCTCAGTCTAAATTTGCTAAATCACAATTTCTTTGCCTAGACCTTAAAACCTCCATTTTGTTGAGTCTCTGGTTAATTGTTCTAACTTACTTCTAGAATACCAGGCATTTAAGAATTAGTGGTACAGGGTACAGGTAGAACTGTGGACTCCATAAATGAAAAATGGTCCAGCCTTTGTTATCATGTGTATCTGCACCCATCTGTGCTAATAAATCCCTTGGTGTAGAAAGAATGGTTATTTGAAGCCTTTCTTCCATACTTGAACATGTGCTCAGAACATCAGTCGAGTATCCCTGGACCACGGAGGTTAAATTCAACTTAACTTAGAATTTTCCCTGTAGGCTAGGAAAGTGCTGATTTCAATCAGATTCATAAATGCAATGAATGATGATGTTTATGAATCCTGGTTAACTAAAACAGGGAATGCATGTATAAGATACTTGTGAACTAAGGTCCTATCATCTTCTCAACACTACAAAGACACTTAGGAAACTCAATCCAGAAATCTATGCACCTGTACATTGTTTATACAGTGTTTCTGTTCAGTTGAAATTCCAGAGTGCTAAGAAATCAATATTTTTTTTATGCATCATGGGGCTTGAACTCTGGCCCAGGCCCTGTCCCTGAGCTCTTCAGCTCAAGATTACTGCCCCACCCCTGAGCCACAACCCCACTTCCAGTTTTCTAGCTATTAATGGGAGATAAGAGTCTTATGTTTTTTAGTGTCCAGGTTGGCTTTGAACCACAATCCTCAGATTTCAGCCTCCTGAGTAGCTAGGACTACAGGCATGAGCCACCGCACCCAGTGAGAAGTCGATATTTCTATCATAGAAAAAAATACTAGAAATTCTGGGACAATGGAATGGCAAGTGTTTATTAAATTAAGAAAGATCATCAACAGTACAATTAGAAAGATGAGAGTCACCAAATTTGGAATACTGTCTTTACATTTTTTTTTTTTTGCCAGTCCTGGGCTTAAGCTCAGGGCCTGAGCACTGTCCTTGGACTTTCTCAAGGCTAGAGCTCTACCACTTGAGCCTGAGCACCACTTCCGGCTTTTTTCTATGTATGTGGTACCGAGGAATCGAACCTGGGTCTTCATGCATGCTAGGCAAGCACTTTAACCACTAGGCCAAACTCCCGGCCCTGTCTTTACATTTTATATAGCGCTCAACAGCTCTACTGAATTTAAGAAGATAACATGTGCTATTCTTCAACAGCAAGAATTTCAGATGGCTTCAATGATGATGGATTAAATATCTTTACAAGTACCAATATAAGAGAAAACTAATGTTTGGGTTTTCACATACCAACTCTTGAATCTACAAATGCACACAGAAAAACCTTCTTTCGCACAGGAAATGTCATTGTATCAGGTAGACATGATGATTCTCTTGGTTTCTTTTTTCACTCATAGGATGCACATCACCCTTACCTTAAGCATAGACAGAAACCATAACAGCTGTTAGAC